>NW_010555306.1:80490-105989 GCF_000687285.1 Phaethon lepturus | reverse complement strand
TGATCTTGAAGATACTTTCCAACCTTAGTGATTCTGTGAATTATATAATGCGTAACAAATACAGATATTTAGATCCATGACACACAGATGTTACTTTCTTTCAGAGAAGAAAAAAAAGGAGCAAGCCCCTAGAGGAGATGTAAATATTCTTCAGCTGTTTACCATCAGTCAACATACAGGCTTTCTCAGGAATTTTGAATGCAAACTTTGTTAGAAGTTGGAACTGATTATGTAACTAGAGATGGTTTTACTTTTGTGCACTCAATTGTCTCATCTTTCTTCCACTCTTTTGTATGTGCCTCAATTTCTCTTTTCCTTCTCTCCGAGTTCACTAGTTGCTGTCTCAATAGCCCTTGCTCTTTAATGCCTGCAACTCTTAATCTTCCTACATTCTTCTGTCTCACGCTTTACACGGGCTCCTCTTGTGCGCAGCCTGAGCATCATGAAGGGAAACTACGGAAGATGCATCCTTTTTCTGATGTCCAGTGCTAGAATTCAGCACTTGGCATCAGCAGAGAGAGACCATTGCCGAGGGTCTCCACAGATCCAAGGCAGGTTATTGACAAAGGCCTCTTTGGTCTCCAAAAACCTGGGCCGGAACATTCATAAGATTGAGTGGGCATGCTCTAGTAATATGCAGAGGAGCTGGAGAATACTGTGTAGGAATAAAATCAGAGGTTTCTTAATTTTAAGAAGTGTGTGCTGTGCATGTGTTAGTGTAAAACTTCTTATAAGTCACTTGTAAGTTGCTGATGTCTCATAAGGAGGGATAAAGGCACTAATATATCTCCATTCCCTACTTTCAAAATGTCTGTTTTTTTGTCCACTCTGTAGAAGGCTTAAATCTTCATAGCAAAGAAGTTAGAAGCTTATTTTATTTGGAGCCTAATTTTAACAGTTCCTGAGTATAATAAGGTTCATACTGTTACATTGTTTTCTGGTTGTCTTTCTGATAGTCAACAGGGTAGAAGAAAGAGGCCCAGTGAAAGTATAGATACAGACTCAAAAAGAAGAGTTCAATGTGGAATATTTCAGTCTGAAGAGTAAAATGTTGCTAAAGGTATAAGAAACTGCAAACCCAACCTCAAAGTGGAAGTAGACAGGCATTGTCGTGCAAGCGCTCTACCTGAGAGAGAACATCTAAACTGAGCTCTTTTTTGTGCTGCACTACACTGTTCTGCTGTCTTGCTGCCTCCTTCATCTGGTATGTTACCTTCTGACTTTCTTTGAAGGTGGTTTTCTTGATGCTTGTTCTCTTTTGTATAACTTTCTTGCTGGTTTTCTCCTCTGCACTTCACCTCCCACCCCACCACCAACCCAGCCTCTTTCAGGATGTACCGAGTCTGGCACTGTTCCAGACGGTCCGCTCAGAGAGAATGGCTATTTCTGAAAACTCATTTGCTATGAGGGGTGGAGCTTGCCAAAGTGCCTATTCAACTTAAGGGACAAATATTTGGCTTGCTGCCTGTCCTACATGCATACTTAAGCAATTGTACTAGACAAAGCCAGGATATTGAGAAACTTCATGATGAGCTGAAAGCTGTATATTTCCTCTTTTTGTTATGCCTTCAACATCCTGATGATCTCAAGCTATAGTTTAGTTAGCGTAAGTTAGATGGTTATGAAGATAGTATTTGACGTAAGAGACTTGTTACAACCCTGCGCAATTATTTTTTTTCTCCTTGAGCATGCTCGTTGCCTCTGTACGTGAGTGAATTTGTGACAAATAAATAATCATGGAGTTTTCCTTTAATGGAATTCTCTAAATGTCTCTAGGCATTACCATGAATTGCACTATCACAACCTTAAGTTACCAGTTCTGTGAATAATAGAAGCAGGCAAATAACTGCTATCACTACACATAACACAGACACCCCCCCTCCCTTACTGATAATGATTACAAGTGACAGTTTCTTTCATGCAATCCATAAGCTGGGGTTTGAACTTGTAGTAGTGCCACATCTCATTATTCAAAGTGATTGTGGTGAGGGAGAGCAAAGCAAACAAAAAATAATGTTCATATAACATTGAGGAGCACTTGGTTAAATAGAAATGTTTAACTTCAACTCAGGAGTGTGTTGTGACAAAGGCTACAAATAGTTAGGTGTCTGGCTTAAATCAAATTTGTGTGAAAAGCTCACCTGACAAGCATACAAGTAGCACACACTTTTAGACCCTATAGCTTAAGAAATGACAGCAGAAATATTAGGTCAAGAAAGCCTGAACTACATAGTCTTTCAAATAAACAAAGTCTCTCAAAATAGCCAAACAGGAGAAATCAATTCCTCAGAAAAATGAATAAAATAAACTCTATGATGGATAATTTAGTGCTGTTAGAGACCAAAAGAGAGGGAGGGAAGCAGCTCTTGCTTGGGTCTCATCTGAAGACCATCAGAAACGCCCACTAAGCACCACTGGTTGTAGAGGGAATATGGAGGTTCTGGTTTCACACAATCCCTTTGTCAAGAGGCAAGGTTTATTGCCTCCACTTATCCATATCAAATATATTTTGATTATTGAAGTAAAAGTGCACCTTAGGAAAATGCATCATGATACATTAGTGTATTTTGTGTTCCATGCATCGGTTAAAAACACACTTTCATCTGCTGCAGACAGCCTAGGAAATTTTGAACCGTGTCCATGCAATGAAATTTTTTATCACACTGTGGATTCCAAGACCAAACATTTATCCAAAGTGTTTATCTGAAGAGCAAGCAGGCAGGCTTTGAGATCTACCTTACTTTAAAATTTTTTTTGGTATCATCTCAGGTGGTCATCAGCAAGAATTGGAGTTTACCATGAAATTAATTTGTTTGCCAGGCGAGGTTGTTGACAAAAAGTAAGGTATAAATTCCAGTCTCCCTGTTTACAAATATGGCAGTTACTCATCTCCTAGTATGTGGCATTGTTTGTCTGAGGTTTATTATTTATCCTTCAACATCGTAAGGAGAAATGCACTAGAACTAGCCTTATGATTCTTGGAGTTCTTTCATTTTGAGAATACATGTGTATATATATTTGAAGCGAATCTGTGCAAAGGAAAATTATTACTTCTTTGAAAAAAAGATTAGCCTTCCTGCACATAACCTTGTCAGAAATGTCAGAGAGTATACTGAAACCCTGATATTAACAGAAATTTGGTTGACTTCCTAACTGTCTACTTTATAGCAGATAAACTTCATGATTCTCTATATGCAGAAAATGTTGTAGGTGTAGTATAGATTGTCTTAGTATAGATATATAGTATATAATGTCTTATATATATACTTATATATACTATATAGTATATAATGTCTTAGTATAGATTTTCTCTCATTGTTCACTGTCCACAGATAAAAGTGGTTGCTAGAAATATCTTTGGAATGTTTTTAATCAATTTTTGAAATTATTGGATAGACCTGAACTAAAACATTTGATATCTATAAGGTATGTTAAGATATTGCTCTGCTGAAGTGAAAATGAAACATGTTAATGACACCCTCCCACTTCATAAATCTGTATAACTTCAATGCATTTTAAAACAGTGGGGGTGAATGTTTCTGTATATCACAAAGAACAGTTTTTCATTGAAACGCGAGGTCTGCTAAGACCATCAAATTGTTAGAGGAGGCCGTCAAGAAAATAAGACCCCTTCCATCCCAGCCCCCCAGCTTCATACTGAGGCTCAAACCTAAGGCTATCAGAGTTAGGATCTCACAAGTATGACTTAAACATTCCCACACAGATGGCTCTCCGTGTCTTGCAGGTTAAGGAGCAACTTACAATTAATAGCTAGAGTGGATGAATTTGGTATACCACTGTTGGAATCTTTGCAAATAGGTATTAACTATTATCAGTTATTATCAAGTGCCCTGTGCACATAATAAATTTGGCTTCCCGTAATTGTGACTGTGTCATAGTTAATACATAGAAGTTGTCTAATTAAAGAAATAGTTGTTAGTTTTCTAATGGATTCCTCTTTAAAGGCACAATTGTTCTTCTGATATTAAATATGTTTCATATGTTTGTATATGAAGTTCATATGAATATTGTTCATTAGAAAATATAAGCTAATATGTAGTAAGTTGTGAAACTATGATACCTCTCCTCACGTAGTTTGTAGGAAATGCTAAAATTTTGCAGAATCTCACAATGAAACAGTTGTGTGATTTTTTTCAAATACAGTGTAATTATGTAAAAATGTGTAAAAGAGGAATTTAATTAAAAATGAATGAAGATACTTCCCTTTTTAGTTTCCATAATGCATCTTACTGCAATGACTAGTATTGCCTCCTGTGCACGTTGTGAGCGAATGACTGTGACCAAGAGCTATCAACATGAGCTGGCAGAGTGTTATTTGCAGTAATTTATGGAGCAGTTTTCCTTAAGTTTATTTTTTTTAGGATGCTCAAATGTCCCTTCAGCTACCCACTAAGAGTGCAAGTTGTGGAAGATAATTATATACCATGTATATCATTCAGGAGTGATACAGATTTTCTATTGAAACTTTTTTCCATCTTTAGTGAGGTGAGGATGCTGTACAGGTATTGTGAGATGAGGATTTTGTTGTTGTTTATTTCTTTCAACAGGTTGTTTGACTCAAATATTTTACCTGTAAACCAAATAAATTTTGACTAGGAATGTAATTTTTCTTCCCACACAACCTTTTGTCTTTGTTCTTCCTGAAAAATTTTATTGAGAAAAGCATAGTTCATGTAGAAACTACAATTTGTAGAACTAGAATTACTAAGGTAATTCTGTATTTTTAATTTGGGAACTTCAGACTTCCAGTGGAAAACTTTGTTTAGGGTTTTCAATGAAACTTCAAAATTTCATACTTGAAGTTTCATTGAAAAATACATTCAAAGTGAATGTAACTGTTAAAATCTTTTAACATTTATAACATAATGTTTGCATGTTACTGTAGGGTATATTCTGTACTGATCTGCAAGGCTTTAAAATGTTTTCCCGACTGATTCTTGCAATCAATTCTAGCAGTATATTTTGGCATCATAGATTTTGACAGATGAAGGCTAAGGTAATTCAAGCTTTGCTCAGTAGCTGGGAATTTTAATCTTTCTGTTTAAGCATATGTTTAATTTCTGTCTGTGAAAATGA
Organism: Phaethon lepturus; assembly: GCF_000687285.1. NCBI lineage: Eukaryota > Metazoa > Chordata > Aves > Phaethontiformes > Phaethontidae > Phaethon > Phaethon lepturus. Next base: position 100,892 of record NW_010555306.1, on the reverse strand, counting down.
ATACTTAGTTTCAAAGTAAAAATAGCATTTTTTGGCACTGAAAGTGAGCCAGTTAATGGCCTAAGCATGTTCTTGAAAGGTATGGACATAAAATTCATACTTATTTATACTGTCATTTTATTAGTGTGTGAGATGGCTGTTTGTTTTGTTTTCAGATAGATTGGTTATCTGAAGTTGTTTCCTGAATCATCCTTTCAATCATTCCAGGATGTAAATTATATGTAAAAAAAGTTGTTGTTTGTATCCAATATCTGAAAACCTAGCTGTTGGGATGGACTCACCAATCAGTCCATGGGTTTCTCTCTTCTTCCCAAGAGAATTTTTTACATCAAAGTTTCTTAACATTCAAAACCTATTTGTTGAATATTCAGTGCAATTGAATACAAAGTGGGTGACAGTGTCAATTTGGTTTTTTGTGAGTAGCAAGAAGGGAAATGTGCCGGAGAAGTGTTGTACTTTGTGGTTGCTTTTGAATCCACCATTGCAATCTTCTTGACTCAAATATCTTCCTTTACTGGAAGGAGCTGTTCCTTGCCATCCTAAGTGAGCAATATAGCACTCCTTTCTCCTTTCCTCCTCAGAAACGAGGTATGTCTGGCATATTTTGCTTTTGGGACTAATGTCAGTGGAGCAGAGCAAGGAATTGCCTCTCCTGCTTACTCTTGGGGAGGAGTCTCTGTCTTTGGGATAGTAACAGAGAGCAAGGGGTTGGAGGTGGGAACCTCATGGTGTCCCTCCCTGCATCTTTGTCTTTCAGACTCCACCTGCAACCTGCTGCATGTAGCCAACAGAAATCTCTGCTGCCTTCTTACCATCTAGTGATGCAAAAGAACAGCAAAGAAACCCATAACAAAGGAGGATGAAAAAACCACCTCCAGCTCCCATTTTTACCCGCCTCTCAATACATGAGGAATAACATTGATCTTTGAGCGAAGAGACGATGTTAGAAGTAATAGAGCCGGCTTACTCTTTATGTAAGCTCTCATTCCCTGGAACCACATCCTCCTTACTGGTGCCATAATGTACAGCCACAAATCACACCAGTGCATTGTTATTCAGATCCTCAGTTGTTTTACAAATGTTTTACAAAGACTTTCCCCAGTGAAGGCTTGGTGTAGCTGACTGGCTAGCTAGGTGGTATACTCCATCATGTGGATATGTTTGTGCACATGTGTAAGTCAAATTAGTAATACAATTTCAACATCTGAAGAGAGTCTGATTCTAAAGCTGAAGAGAGAAAAATCTTGGAATAGGTTTACCTTGTTCCATAAATAAGTGTGATGTTTTAAGGCTCGAGGGAGAGTTCTGTTTGTTTGGGTTGGGTTTTTTTACTTTTAAATTTCTTATTAAAAATAGTGAATAATGAAAATGAACCAACATGAAAAAATGCATATTATGATTAAACAGATTTGAAATCAAGCTGATTAAGATACACTCAAAACTTGCAAATTTTTCCTAGGAGAACCTTGTTGAAAACAGTGCATTTTCTTGAATCCAGGTCAGAATTTAGATTTCAAATCAGCAGATTCGGAACTTTTCTCATATATTTTTTTTTCTATTGTATTTAAAGCACATATCTGTCTGACAAATTAACAGTCTCCAGAGGAATACCATGATGAAGAATATTGTTATTTGTTATTTCTAATTCCAAGGTTTCTTTAAAATGATTCCCATATGGAAAAAGGAAGGAACTAATTTGTGAGTAAAATTTGCCTGTATTAGATTATACTAATGATTCACTACATCTCAGTGAATTATATTTTTTTTGAACTGTTAACTGTAAATAGGTCCATGATGTCATTCAGTTTGCAGGTAGAAATGATAATTATATAACAGAGTGTACAAGTTAAGAGAATCCTGAAGACTATTTTTAGTGAATGTTGCATTCGATCAGAGCAACCCCACGCAACGCTACAGGCTTGGGGAGGAGTGGCTGGAGAGCTGCCCGGCAGAGAAGGACCTGGGGGTGCTGGTTGACAGCCGGCTGAACATGAGCCGGCAGTGTGCCCAGGTGGCCAAGAAGGCCAACAGCGTCCTGGCCTGTATCAGAAATAGTGTGGCCAGCAGGAGTAGGGAAGTGATTGTGCCCCTGTACTCGGCACTGGTGAGGCTGCAGCTTGAATCCTGTGTTCAGTTTTGGGCCCCTCACTACAGGAAGGACATTGAGTTGCTGGAGTGTGTCCAGAGAAGGGCAACGAAGCTGGTGAGGGGTCTGGAGCACAAGTCTTATGAGGAGCGGCTGAAGGAACTGGGGTTGTTTAGTCTGGAGAAGAGGAGGCTGAGGGAAGACCTCATCATGCTCCACAACTACCTGAAGAGGGTTGTGGTGAGGTGGACGTTGGTCTCTTCTCCCAAGTAACCAGCGATAGGACAAGAGAAAATGGCCTCAAGTTGCACCAGGGGAGGTTTAGATTGGATATGAGGAAAAATTTCTTCATGGGGAGAGTGGTCAAACATTGGAACAGGCTGCCGAGGGAGGTGGTGGAGTCGCCATCACTGGAAGTGTTCAAAAAACATGTAGTCGTGGCACTTCAGGACATGGTTTAGTGGGCATGGTGGTATTGGTTTGATGTTTGGACTTGATCTTAAATGTCTTTTCCAACCTTAATGATTCTCTCATTCTGTGATAACTAGAAATGCTGAAGGTCTTTCCTAACTGTAGCAGACACACAGGTATACCAGTGTACAGTATTTGGAAAGATGAAGACTGAAACAAAAATGCAAAAGAAATCATCCTGTAGAAATTAGTCTGAAGTATTTCTATAGCAAGAAGAATTCATTGGTAAGTGCCAAAGTTTCTGGAAGTGTCTGTGAGTTACTGGAAAATCCTACTTGTGCTCAGATTAATACACCTGTCTCTAATAAAATCTGAAGGAAACATGAATATGTAAACATTGTTTATTGAGACTCAACCATTCTTCTCTCCTCATCCAATAATTTATCTGAAACATTGTTAGTGGGACATAGCTTGCAAACTAATAACATTTGGGTGAAGAAAACCTCATGATTGGAAAACCTGACACACACCCCCCCCGCCCCCGCAAAAACCCGAAAACCAGAAGAAATATTAACAATATGCTGAAATACAAGTCACTCTACAAGAGAGACCTTAGGACATACTTTAAACAGAATTTATATATTTGTGCTTAATGGGAGAAAGATTCCTTGAGTAAGGAGTAAAATTGGCCTCTGTACTATGTGAAGTGAATGTGACTAAAGAAACATTCCTCAGTAGATTAGTCTTGGGATAATGCTTTCCACAGAAGTGAAAAACCACCTAAATTTCTGCTAAACTTTGGGACCGCGATTCTGCCTTCACCTCTGTAGCTATAGTAGTCATTCTTTTTATGTCTGTCTTGTCAAAGAGAAGATTAAAGAAGTTGTGAAATGCCAGGTTAGATTTATGTGGTCTTGCTCAACAGCATGCAAGGTACACCTTTAATAACAATTCTGCAACTAGCTTCAGTGCTGACAGATGCATTTTCAAGTGCTGAGAGCATCAAGAATTTCCTGGTGTTTCAGGGAACTAGCGCAGCTATCAGAAAGGAGTTGCAAACTGAAATTCTGTATCACAAGTAATGGAAGCTTTTGTGCTGATAGTAAGGCAGAGATCACGTAGTTCGGCAGAGCACATGGGCACATGCTTAGTGTTAGACATGCAGGTAGTATTGCTGAAAATAAAACTTTCCTCTTCAGATTACAAGTGTGGACTAAGAAACTTAATTTTAAAATTTTATTTCATTTGATTGGAGTTTTCTTAAAGAAAAAAATGGTCTTTTAGCTATTTCTGTAAACATATCTTCTACAGTGAGAGAATTAGCATGTTAAATTAGGAATTGCTAATAGTTTATGTAATGAATAAGAAGTTTAATTTTCTCTTGAATTATAGATTCCTCTTTTCAAATTATGAAATGTACATCAATGGCAACCTGACACTCACAGAGGAAAAGTGTTTCCTGATGGAGGGAACCTCCTGTGTTTCAGTTACTGCCCATTGCCTCTGGCCCTGTCACTGGGCACAGCTGAAAAGAGTCTGGCTCCAACCCCTTTGCATCAGGTATTTGTATGCATTGATAAGGTTCCCCTGACCTTCTTTTATTCATGCTAACCAGTCTCAGCTCTCTCAGCCTTTCTCCTATGAGAGACGCTCCAGTCCCTTCATCATCTTCGTGGCCTTTCACTGGACTCTCTCCAGTAGCTCCAGATCTTAACTTGTATGTTTTTCACCGTACATGTACAGATACTCTCCTTCATGATGCTCCTTGAAAACTGCTACCAGGTAAAAGCTCAGCTGTTGACTATGTTTATTGCTACTGGCCAGCTAAGACTATGTCCTGGTTTTGGCTGGGATGGAGTTGTTTTTCCTTCCTGATAGCTGGTGTAGTGCTGTGCTTTGCAGTTGGTATGAGAATAATGCTGATAACACACTGAAGTTTTAGTTGTGGCCAGGCAGTTGTAGTGCTTATACTCAGTGAAGGACTTTTCAGCTCCCCACGCTCTGCCAGCCGGGAGGGGCACGGGGAGCTGGGAGGGGACACGGCCAGGACAGCTGAGCCAGACTGGCCAAAGGGATATTCCCTACCATCCGACGTCATGCCCAGTACATAATCTGGAGTTGGCCGGCGGGGGGAAATCGCTGCTCAGGGACGGGCTGTCGATCACCGGGTGGTGAGCAATTGCTGTACTGGGCATCTCTGTTCTTGTACATGCCTTTGTTGGTATTATCATCATTGTTATTATTGTTATAACTGTTGTTTCCTCCTCTCTTGCTGTCCTATTAAATTGTTTTTATCTCAACCCACAATTTTTTTCCGATTCTCTCCCTCATCCCACTGTGGGGGGGAGGTGAGCGAGTGGCTGTGTGGTGCTTAATTGCTGGCTGGAGCTAAACCATGACAGACTACAATACAAAATAAATCAGTGGATATATATGTATATCGCAGAATGAAATGCCCGAGTTACCTATGGTACTGAAGGAAGTTAGCCATAGCAATATTGAGCTCAGCTTGGGTTGTTAATTTGCATTTCAGCTTTTGCCTTTTCTTCCTTTAATCCTCCTTTAATTTTTTTCTTAAGATTTCCCATCTTAAGTATCTGGTGACCAGGACTGTCCTTTGCCACAGTCTCTGTTCTCTTATGACAGTGATGCCTCATCCTGCTAAGATTTTTCAGTATGACTGTAACACTTGTTGTTTTAGTGTCAAGCAACATATTTGAGGGTTTTCCAGCACTAAGATGGTTACCTGAGCTTTCAGATTTTGTGTGCTTATCTGAACTAATCTTCTATTCCTTTGAAGTGTTCCTATTTCTAATATTAGTCCAAATTATGAATTATTTCAGTGTCAAGAATTACTAGTTAGAGTGTATTAAATAAATTGAACTCTTATTAAGCTTCTTAACTAGTGGAAGGCTGAAAAGTCCTTTTCATACCTGTTCATACTACCTTTTCATACCTCTCCACTGGAATATGGTATGGAAGCACAGAAAGAAATGAGATAGTCTCTCTACATCATCAGTGAAAACTGTGGAAAGGACAGGATGACCTCTTGCTCTTAATTATAGAGAGCGTCCTCTTCTGTAGAAAAAAAGGAACCAAAATCATTCTGGGCAGTAAGCATTCCAGTTTTATTGTTCACTTGGAAGCAGATAAAAATGTGTGATGTGGTTTTGTGTGTCACTCCATTTAAAAGTCACTTACACAAAACTGAATATTAATAAAGCCAGGATTTGAGGAGGCAGTGTCTACTCCGAAATGAAAATATTAGAACAGAGATTGAATGGCTCTAAAATGGTGCTCTTCCTTTGTCACAATATGCTATTAAATTCCTTTTCTCCTTCTAAAGTAGCTGGAAAACAATCTGGTAACAACTAGAACTTCTCTTTTCTTATTAACACAGACTATACTGCTATTCAACCCACATTTTCATGAGTATTTAAAATAAGTAGGAAAATAATACTCGCTGTGTTTATTTACATTAATGTTCATTGATCAGTATTATAAAAACTATAGTACAATGAATGCAGTGTGCAAACTGTTTGCTGCAGCAAAACATTGAGACAAACTAGAAAATTAATTAATCGGTTCTATATAATGTATGGAACGTGCAAAATCTAAGTTATGAAGGTGGTGTTTTAACTTGAGTTACATACACTATAGTTCAGGTCTGTATTTTGAAAGGACTAACTTAGCAATTAGAAAGCAATTATAAGCCCATTCAGGTGGAAGACAATTTAAACTGAAACAGGGTGATATTAATTGGGAGCAGCTTAAGAACATTTAATTAGATGCCCCTAAAACCCCAGTTCCATAATCAGAAAGGAAAGCCATGCTGTTTAAAAAAGAAACTAACTTACATACGGAATAAACCTTATTTATAAAACAAATCCCAGACAAGAGGAATAAGATGATGTGGAAGAGAGGAACTAGTATTATCATAAACTGATATTTTCATTTAGAAGCTAGAAATTGGAGGAAAAATAACAGATACAAACTGGAAAACACTTAGGGACCAGTGCAGCAAAGGCTGATATCTTACTTTATAATAGCAACCAAATCTATCTATTTGATTCCACTGGACACTGAAAGTTGTGGAAATCTTCATAATAGCAACCAAATACAGATTTTTTTCAATAGCTATTACTGTTCCATGTTTGTGGGTGGGGGCCAAATACTCAAGTCAGGGTGAAGAAGAAACATTTTCTTCTCAGTTGAAACTATTGTGAGATAGAAACAACAGCTAGATACTTTTTAATTATGAGAATAAATTTTGCATTATTTTTTTGTCAGAAAAACAACAAAATTTCTATATGACCTGATCTTTTTGGCTTGCTAAATTAGAGTGAGTGCTAATGATGACACTTCAATATTAGTTTTTTGGTGCAAACCTTTCCGAATTCCAGAATATGTCACTCTGTCATAAGGTGCTGCAGTAGAGCGTGACATATTTTCTGACCTTATTCTGATAATGGTAGAAAAACAAAAGAACTCTGTTTTGTCATGTTTCCAAGCAGTTTTCTTGAGAATTTTAGTAGAGTTTTTACTTGCTTGTTTTTTATGGGAAATCTTGAAAGACAGAAAGGCCAGTGGAATTGTTAAATGCTTTAGAAAAGGTAAACAGAAGAGAGGAATTGTTAAGTTAGAAAAGGTTGTGTTTAGGCAAATTGAATTTGAGATGATGAGACTGCTGCTAAAATGTGATGACTGAGAGGAAGAAAGGAAGAACTCAAAAGCAAAGAAATACCCCTGAAGATCATTCTTACAAGTCTAAATCTGAGCTACAGAAGAAGTGATGATGAAAGAAAGCAATCTTCATACCCATATTGTAGCTCAAGTAGCAGAAGTAAGAATTATTCTGCAGCTTAAAATCAGATTTGCTCTTGTAACCGTAATGATCCTTTTATTTGGGAAGATCAGTTGGAGGAGCCTTGTATTAAAAAGCTTCCCACACTCCCTTCTGGCCAAATCCAAAGACTTTTTCTTATCGCTGTAAAAACGTTTGATGAACCACTGCACAGATACATGTCCTTTGCGTAGCTTTGAAATTCACAGCCATTCTGATTCAGATTCTTCTCCAAGTTGTCCTGACTCCTGTCCATTCACTGAGAAAGTAGTGGGGCATATTACCTTGTCCTGGTTAAAACCAATTAGTTCTCCAACTTTGTATAGAGGGTTTTATATGCTAGTAATTTTTCTGCAGATATTTTCCTGGAAGATAATCCTATCATAGTACTAAATCTAGGGATGTGCACAGCATGCTCGGTCTCTCATTGTTGGCATTAAAAGTGATGATTTCTGAGGGGTTGGTTTCAAATCTTTTTATCAGCATTGGACTGATGAAAGCAATCATGAATAGAAGTAAGCGTTGGTTTTATAAACTTCATGTCTGATTACCCTGCATTATTTATCTCACACTTCTGAGTTGGCCTAATAGGACTATCTAAAGTGAAGAAGATGAAAGTATTAGGAAGCAGGTATTTAAAAAACACTCAGCTCTGACTAGCCAAAAATCTTCTGTGGGATAGCTGTAGCTGCTGGTTTGACTAAGGAAAGTAATATGACAATTAACAGAAGTTTGAGTAAAAGCCTGTTAGCTTCAATTTAAGGTTCTGGCCTTATGTTTGTTTCAGTTTGTGTTATATCAAACTGGGGGAATTAATATTAAGTTGAAAGCATTTTTTTTACTCTCACTACTGAATCAAATGCTAGTGCTTTGATTTTCTAGTCTTGCTGTATATTAAATCAGATGCAAGAATCTCTGCATGTGTTTGTACATTTTGTTTATTCAATATTGATGGTTGATTGTGTTGTCAACTTTGTACAGCTGTTGACATAAAATTTAAAATTAATTAATTAATTAAAACAAACAAACAAAAGAAATAGTATCCTCTATGTTGTCGTTTCCTAGTAAAGTAACAAGTATGAGGCTGTGGGTGTTGAACTTCATCCAGGAATTTACAACATCGTGATAAGGCATGTAGCTTTACCTGTTAGGTAAAGTAGGCCACTGCTTAGAGTCTAAGAGATGCTGCTGGAAATGATTGACTCTTGCCTCTGGTTTAGCCTGGCTGAGTCAGAGAGTGTTTGAGAGCACTTGCTACCTCTCAGATAGTATGCACATGGGTAGACAAGTTTAAGTGCTCCTGCCATGGAGGATTAGGTGGGGCTGTGACTGCTGCCAGCATTAGCGCTCTTACCCCCACCGGTCCCTAGCCTGGGAGAAACAAGCATCACTTTCCAGAGACTTCCACATCCTTCCCTGACTTTCTAGACTATTTCTGTTCTCAAGTTATTCCTCCTCTCCCTCCTCAGATGACAACAGCCATGGTATAGGAGGAGGTGTAAGACTGGTGCAAGGAAAGGAAGACCCTTTATGTGTGGAAAAGGGTAGGAAGAGAGGCCAGAGCTGAAAAATGATAGTAGAGGTAGGGATGGAATTGCCAAGACAGAAGGGAGGTGGGAAGGTAGGTAGGAAAGTCCCAGGGCAGGTCAGTTGGACCCAGTCTTTACTCATGGTTTTGTTTCTAAACATAACTGTGTATCTGTCCTTGCTGTCATCTTGTCTCTTGTGTTGGGTTTTTTTTTTTTGTTCGTTCTTCTTTTGTTTTACAACTTGATTACTTCTCTTTGTTGTTTGTATGACATCCTGAATGTTTTTCTCTAGGGAAAAGTCTTCACAATACCTTAAGTAGTTGTTTTTAAAAGCCTTATTGTTTTCAGGCTATGTCTGAATAACTCCTTCTTGACATATTTACCTTGATAAATAAGCTTTTTTGAGTCTGTCAGAATATTTCCCAGTAGAGCAGACAAGAGCTCAGGATGATCCCTGATGATTGCTTTGTTTAATGTCAACTTCTCTTCAGTTATCCATCTTCATTTATGCATTAATCAAGGACCACATTTTTTTATATCCTTCCCTATCCCAAAGCATGGCTTGGTAATACCAACATTGGGACTTTGTGTATTGTTTCCAGCTGATGAATGTGATAGCTTTAATACTAATGAGCATATTGAACCATACTTGTCATAGGATAAGTAGTTGTGATGAAAGATAGAATATTGCCTCAAATGGAGCACACTTTAGAATAACAGCAACTGGTAATAGGCTCCTTAATGACAGTCCAGTATCCTTACAGCAAGAAAATGCAGATAGACCTCATGACTACCCTAAAAGCAGTGAGGCTCACCCATGAAGTGCTCTGTGAAATGGGCAGGTGCTTTGTTTGGGTTGTTCAGAGAATAAGGAAAACCACAGCAAAGCAGTGAGGCTCACCCATGAAGTGCTCTGTTAAACGGGCAGGTGCTTTGTTTGGGTTGCTCAGAGAATAAGGAAAACCACAGCGTATCATGTCTGTGCTGTTCTTTGCTATTCTCTCCTATCTGCCAGGTTAATGCTCAGCTTGCAGGGTTTTCAAACCTGGTGTTGATTTGGGAGGGTAGAGATGGCAAAACGTATAAGAGAACACTCCTACCCTGAAGATCTTGTGTCTTCTCGTGTAAAAGACAGGAGTCCTATGTATATTTTACCCCACAATGAACATGGGAAGAAAACCTTGTAGGCTTCATGCACATAGAGAGATGGCTTTCAACATTAGAATGTCTTGTTTTATTTATATTATGGTATTCTGGACAAGGCCTATTAAGGGAGAAGGACAGCTAGATTGAAAGACAACAAAGGCAGTGGCTAAAGGGATAAAGAGAGGGTGGGTTACTGGAGACCTAAAATTGGGGTTTTCTGGACATTCTTTTTGGTGGCAGTTTGGAATTTGTTTGTTCATTCTCTTTTATGTGGTTATTTTAATTCTGTGTCTGTTGTGTCTTGCTCATTGCGGGTAATAAAGCAGCTCTGCCTTTACTGAGGGAGTGATGCAGGAGTGAATGGCTGGGGCAGGTGGCATGGCAAGGCAATGAGAGAGGAAATGCAAAAGTACTGGCACCTCTAAGGAGATCAATGGCCACTCAGATAATTGATTGAATCATTGGAAGTGAGCCTCATTATTTGTTATTAGTTTTGTTTTGCCCATTAGATCATACTTCATACCAAAATTGCTGTTCTCAGAGTGATTAGATCTTTTGTTAACTCTCAGTAAAAGATTTCATAGCTGACGTTTCATACATTCTTTTTCTGCTTTTACACACTGATAAATAGATTAATCAGTTATTTCCAGTATCTGTGTAAGCATCCAGGCATGTCACCATTTACAGGGATAAAACAGAAAACTAATCTCTGTAGACCAAAATGGACAGGCCTTAACTAGTGTTTCTCGTGCCTATTGGCAGGAGAGGGTGCTGCCATGCAGGTCCAGAGAAGTGAGGAGCTTGGTTGACCGATCCTGAATCAGAGGTTTCGGAGAGAAGGAGGCTTTGCAAACCTGTGTTCAGGAAACGCTGATTTCTCTCTCTTTAATAGATGGGCTTTTTAACTAAATGTTAATTTAAGTAGATCATTGTAACTTGTTATGAGTAAGACAATATAATGGTCAGGCGCACAATATGGTCTTTCATCTCTGTCTTAACTATTGTGCTTAAAAAAGTGTGAGAGGTAAAATGTTGAACTTTAAATATAATATAACAGTGTTGGTATTTTGGTACATATTCTTCTGATCTTTTGAATGAACAAAATTATGAAAAGCAATTTGCTTAATAGTTATGCACCAAGCAAAACACTCTTTTAGTTCTTGTTTGTTGCTGCACCCCTGTAAGGCATTTTCAGTGCTGCTATTCCAGCAATGTGTTTTGAGTGGGAGACTTGAGACTGGTGAGGAAGAGCAGGGAGGCCATGCTGAGGAGACTACTGGCATCCCTTCCCTCCCTGCCTTTACCAGCAGAGGAGACAGGTAATCCAAGTTACTCTGCACCTCTCATATTTTTCAGATATTCTGAGTCACTTACGTTCCCTGTAGTTTTGCATAATTTCGAATGCTCTGAGCAGGGGCAGATTAGCCACTGCAGCATAATGTGAAACTGCAGCCCCAGGACACTCATCTAAGATCAATAGTTTCTTGTCTGTGAAATTGCCAGTGTAAAGGTTAAACATCAAACGTCAGAAGCTCTGCTGTTGACCTGTATGGGGGCAAGCTCCTATGCCGGTCATATGGCAGCTGTATAGCAGCCAAGGTACTCCGGGAAATCCTTCTGCAATACATTTAATTCTTCTGCTGCAACAGGATGCTCAGCATAGCCCACCCTTGCACAAGGTCTGCTGAAGAAAGAGCACTAGTACTATTTCTTGTGCTGCAGCACATGCAAGAGGCAGATGTGTGTAGCCTGGATCACAGTTCCACATGTCACCACAGCATCCCTCCCTCTTCCAGCAAGAGCCTGCCTTACAGGCTTTGCTTTAAAGACTTGTGCCAATGTTTTGTAAGCATCCAGATGAGTCAATTATTCAGCTGTTCTCTGAACTGATCCTTTCTATTTCACACGTGATTTTGACTAAATGTACTTTGGAACTGCATTTAAGAATTGAGGTAACTTGTATGAGGTAGTAGCACAGGGACTCTGGAGGAAGCTTTGCCTTACCACTTTAAATTAGTTCAGGATTATACATGCCACGCAAAAGAAGCTACTTCACTTTGAGATGCACGATGGCTTTCCATGCAACCAAGTCACAGTCGCTACCACGGCACAGTTAATCCCCACCTGATACAGCACCCAGAGCTGATCAAGAGGGCTTGTATAGTACATGTTGAATTGAGATTGTCTATTACAGAGCTCCATCTTCTAGTGGAACTCGCTATTAAATTGTAATTCCATGGTCAGACTATTATAATTCTACCATATAAGGTCTAATCTTAAGAAAATTACCTTCATGGTTCCACCAGTGTAAGTAAAATTGTTTTCCTATAATAGATACCCGATTGCATCCAAATGCAAAAAAAAAAAAAAAAAAAAAAAAAAAAAAAAAAAAAAAAAAAAAAAATCAAAAATTTTCTCAGACTTTTGCCAGCAATGTCAACTAGATAAATTTCAAAGGGCTATAATATCAGCTAATGGACTCAAAATTGTGAGTTCATGGACAAAAAGAGGAGGCAGATGAACTGTAAGGGAATAAAGGTGTTCTCTGTCTGTTGCCAGTGTAAAAACTGTTTGCAACATGTTTCTTGACATATGTTGAGCACGTAAATGGGTATCGCTGCCCTTGGTTTGGCATAGTGGACATTATGGAATTAGATGTTGTTGCAGCAAAGGAACAGTCTCTGTTTCAGCTTCATTCATAATCGCTGAAAAGAACAGTATCATCAGTGAAAACAAAAGCAGTTCCATGTTTAATTTTGAAGTCTTAAATAACTTTTCCATTTCATAGGAGCAACCTGTTATACAGCTAAGGTCCTTGCTCAACAGATTTTGATATTCAAAACACTTCCTATGTCATAAAATTGCCTCATTAAAAAAAATAGTTCAGTCACAAAAAATATTTTGATCTTGTATTGTTGATCTTGTATTGTTTTGTCTCTACAATTTTTTCCAATTGCTGAACTGTAAGCTTAAAAGCTTATACTTATGTATTTTACTAGTTTGAAGAGCTATCATGGATTCCTTGCACTCCCCTAGGAAATTTGTTATTGCTGTTGATTCAATACATGAACACTCAGGCTCTTTCATGATGGCTGGACAAGAAGAGATAGGCAGGTTTGAGGTCCTCTCTTACTTTTTTTTGGTAATTTTTTCAAGTTATTACTTACTGTTTCCTGGAAATGCAAACAGAGCACGAACAGAGCTTAAAGGGAATATTTGGAAATTCCAGACCGTGACTGGATGGTCTGAAAGGGTGTGTTGCCTCCTAATACAAAATGCAAATGCTTTTTACGAATAATACACTATAATTATTAGTGCCAGCAGGACATAAGTACAATTGAAAGCAAGTAAAATAACTGCTTAAATATCAGGCTGTGGAAGTCTACTGCCTTTGCCTCAAGATCAACCTGTGCAGGCTAGTTAGGGAGTAAATAAGGAAAATTATATTCTCCAGTACATTCTCTGGGATGCCTGTTTTCTGTAACTATCTGCTAATGAACCCCAAGAGAATTCTGACAGAGCAGAGAAACAAGATGTGATCCAATTTATTCTCAACAATTCTTGCTTCTTTTATAGTAATATACCACATAATTAGCAAACTTGCTGTTCTGGAGTTTCATAACGTTTTGACTGGAAAGGTTTTACAGTATCTTTGATGAGATTTTAATGTAAGATGCTGAAAAAGTATTTTATTTCTGTGAAACGTAGGAGAGCGCTACTTTTGGAGGTGGACTACTGCGCTAGTTCTGTGACAAATGATAAATGCTGGCGGTATCAAAATAACACTCCTGTCAATTTGTTCAGTCTCTTGGACAGAGTCTTGAACACAACCTTAATAAATACCCAAAGGCATTATGCCATGCAGAAGCCCAGGGCATGTAGTCCCAAAATTACATTAAAAGGTCCAACCTAGTAATGACAAATCTATGAAATGATGAACTTTCTTGAATCCACTGACACATTCCAGAAGAAGATGAGAATCTGGGGAGTAATGCATAAGATCAGTTGTATTTCAAGCAATTCAACTTTAAAGACAAAATTCTTCACTGTGAAAACTGTTCATTGTCTAAACTGTAAATAGTTTAATAGGATTTATTTCTATACCTGTGTCTTACATAAATCTCACTGGCATTAGTTTGTCAACTTACAAAGCCACTGTATTTTTGATGCTAAACAATTAAGTGAAAGAGAAAACCACACCTAAGAGTACATAATCAAAATTAAATGCCTGTGATGATATGCCTTTGAAGTTTAAGCCTGTATAATAAGCATAACGATGAAAAAATAACCTTTTTGGAGCCTTGGGTTTTTTACAGTTCATAAAATTGTAAGTTTGAAACTAGCTGCATAGATATAACTGTGGTAAAGTAGTAAATGAAGGCATGTTATGTTTTATTTGATACAGTTATCACAGTAACAGGGTAAGCGACCCTCAGGTAAATACCACTTGGACTTTCTCTGTATGAACTGATAACTACTGATGTTACTAACATCCCTTATATGTATGTCCAGCAGCTCTTCCAAGAACTTTGCTGCTTCTATTTTTCTCATCTGTAGCTGAAGGCATGATTAGTGTGGTCTCGTGTTTGCAAGCTGTCCAATAGCTTAACGTAACTTCTCCTCACAAGAACTATGTTAATTAGTTATTTTTGCTTTATAATTTGCACTGTTTCAGGATTAACAATGTCATATTAGAGAGGCACTGTGAACATGCTTTTCTTTCAAAACGGGCAATTTTATAAATCTACTTCTCTGATAGAATACCCCTTAATTAACCTTTTCTAAAGTACATTAAGTGCCGTTTATCATTTTATAGCCATGCTGAGTTTTGCCCTCAAAACAACAATTCACCACAACAGTTACATGTAAAGATGACAATGAACTTACTTTTTGTTTCTGGAATGACTTTTCAGAGATTTCACAGGTATATTTTCTGAGTGATATTTTTGTTCTTGCTATATATTATCTTGGCTGAGTCAAGAGCCACAACAGATCTGCTCACGACTGCCATTTTCTTTCCATGACAGACACCAACTTCATTTATATTTTGGAACTGCTATTAGAAAAAAAATCTTACTTAAAACCTGGGCTCTAGATACAACTTCTGTCATAGCGTCCACAGCTGCGTTGCTTGTTTTCATTTTGTTACTGTACGACAAGACTAATGTTGGTATGTGCCTTACCAGATACATTAAATTGCTTATTCAGACACTGAAAAGAGAAGTTTCCCTGTCTCACACGTGGAATATCCTTCTCTTGGAGTGGAACAAGCTGTAGAGTTGAAATGGCTGCTCAGAAGCCTTCTGGTGGCTGCATCAGTTAAACACCTCTAATACTCTAAAGCCGCTGTTCCTCTGCTAGCAAAGACTTGGAGGTGTCCAGGTCTTTAAGGTACATCTATTAAGTTGCCTTGTAGAAGCTCAGAAAACCCTGGTTTCAGTTCCCACTATTTGTATCGAAGTCTATGGGACCCCAGCCCCTGGGACTCCCAAATTGAGATTCCTAAATAAGGAACAAATATTACTGAAAAAAAGGGTCTTGAACAGGCAGAGGTGTGTAGCTCTGGTGTGTAGCTGCTTTGTCAGACAGCCACACCGGGATTAGGTGCTTAAGCCCCAACCATCTCGCAGAATCTGTCTTCGGTATTTCGTGTTTCTCGTGTGAAACGATCAGTGTGTCAGCACCTCTGTTTAGCTACTGCTGTTCTCATGACCTCTGTGGGGAGCTGCCTGGCTAGCTCAAGACTTCATTATTTCACTTGATGATAAGCTGCCTGGCAGTTATTCATTGTAAATCTGAAAAATGACTAAAACCTCATTTATTTCTCATGCATAGGTTATATCAAGGAAGTATGGTGGTAATTAAACTAATGTATTGAGGACTGTTGTTTCTTGTTATCATCGTTTTTATCCAGGCATCTGAAATTAGCTAAGAATTATAGCATAGAGTAGGTAAAGATGTTAAACAGTTTGTAGCTGCCTAAACAAAAATAATCACTCTGCCTACATTTCAGCACTTTAGATGTTACACCCAGATAGTTTTCTGTATATACATCTTGCGGATATGAAGGAATTTTCCTGCATAGTTTTCTACTAGATGCTCTCCTGACAGCCAAATTGTAAAGGTATTTCGGCTGGCAGCGTTCACATAAGGAACTTCCTCTGGGCAGGACATTTTATGGAAAAAAAATATTGTGATTTGGAAGGAAGTCAGTTCAAAGGGGGAGAGACTTCTGAGAGACTGACGGTAAGAGTGAAATGTGTCTACAGACAGGAGAGACCAAAGTAGCTTAATTTTTAATTTTTATGGTTTTGAGGAGGTTTTTACAGTAGTTTTACAGTTCTTTTATAGGCACCTAAGCTTGGAGGTTAGGTTGTCTCATTTCCCCCTGCTGTCAATGAAGAGAGACAGGCTCCTCTAGGCAACACGTTGAAGCCAGCAGCCGGACTTACAAGCCCTGAATATGTCTCTGGGGAATGCCACCACTTTCCACTGACAATAAATGAAGGGTTATGGAGGCAGAGTGTATAAATTAATAGACTAAACCGAACGCTGGGATGATAGATATCCTCGTTGTCTCAGCTGTGTTATATATTATTTACTGGAGGCTTTATGTGCCATAACAGGTAATTCAGTCAACCATTGACCTTTCTCAGTAGCCAGTTTACGTGCAACTGTTTGATCAAGAGGAGCTGATCAGTCTTTTGTGTCAGGAGTTGGTCAATGGACTTGCTGATTCAGCAAGAACCCTGGTCTTTTTAACCATAGATGACTTGGCCTGAATAGGGGCTGGAGATTAAAGGTATAACATTCAAAGGGTAGCATAGGTATTATAAGAGAAAATAAATTTACTTTCCCCTTTCTCCTTACCAAAATGCTTTAAAAAAAAATTTCCTCTATCCAGAGCTTGCATGTTAAAATAGATGCCTTGTAAATTACATAGTATACATATTTGTATCACTGATATCACGCAGAGTTAGACTAGAGTCCTTTCGTACTCGAGTTCTTTGCACTTTAATGTTTGTTGTTACTATTATTGTGATTGTACATTGAAAGATTTCAATATTTCTTTGACTTATGAAACTTGCTTTGACATAATTATGGTATCCATGCCCTCCCAGCTTTAACTCAATATATATATTTTATTAATATATCGTATTCTTATGTCCAAAGAAGGAAATTTCTGGATATTTCCATTAGAAAGGAGATGGAATCAGATTTTGGAAAGGCAGAATCAGACTTCAGAAATCTTCAATGGTACAGATGACTTGTTGATAATCATTCTATGTTATTCTTTTACTATTTTTGTCTTGAAATTACATGAAATTTAAATATTAGAGTTTGAGTGTTGTTAATTACCTTTTCAGGATGCTGCACCAGTTAAACACATTAAAATTGCTTGATTTCTTCTTGTCTTCTGGTCATGAGGACTTCCTAAATTTTTTTTTCCTTTCTTGCACAATGATATCGCTAAAAGAATTTTTCATTAAAAAAAAGTGTTTATCTTCTAAATAATAAAAAAAACCCTTGAATGTCATTATGCATTCTGATGATTAGCATGATATACCTACCTGAATTTAATTACAAAAATATATAGCCTTTTTTCCTGAAATGATTTACATAGTTACAGGGAAATCTTTGATTACTTTAATTACAGTTGTTCAAGTAGCTGTCCAGGCAGATTTTGAATATCTCCAAGGATTTCTCAGCCCATCACTTTTTCTAGTTGATGAAAAACTGGAAGAAACTGACTGAGAAATCTTGAGAGCAGATTGTCTTTAAGAGCAAAATAGAAAGGCATTGGTTAGGGTTCATGTGAGTGTAGTGATCCTGCCACCTAGTGAGGAATGGACTTTGACCTCTTGATAGTTTCTTTAACCCTATGATTTTATGAAATTAGATATTTAAATATCCAGCATTAGATATTAAAGTGTATGCCTTTTAGATGATGAGCACTTAATATTGGATTTAACAAAGGATATTAGACTAGACATCTAATTCCAGTTACTTCTGAAAAGCTTGGTTCGAAAGCAATGGAAGGCCATATGTAGCAGGGTATTATTGCTGTTGTTTTTTCAGAGTGAAAGGTCAAACCCTTAAAGTTTATTTTTTAGCAAATTCTGCAGCAATATGAACCCCACCTAACACAGTTTTTTAGTTGTTTTTTTCTTTTCCCGTACTAAAAAGTTCCTGTTTTCTCTATACAGATATTTATGTTTTAATTTTTTTTTTTTTTTGACTACTCATGTTTCAGGAGTTCTTCACAGAATATTTTCTACCATAAAGAAAATTCAAGCAATATGTGCAAAACTGTCTGACTTCATTATTTGGTGTCATAGGAAGTCATTGAAATATGGTATAATAGAGCATAATAAAATTATTTTCTTATTGTAGTAGCAAAAAAAAGACCAAATTTTCTCTAATGTTTTTAGTCTGTCCTATTTGCAACAAAAGACTTGAAATTGATTTTTTGGGTAATAGTTGTACAGTATAGCCCAAGACAGGGAGCTTTTGGAGAGCAAAAGAGGGATTAGGCTCCCATTTCCCACTGACTTTCAGAGGATCAGCAGGGAAATCACTGAACAATCACGTGGCAGCAGAGAAATTACTTGACTGTTTGTTGCCTATATTTTGTTTGAAGATGCTGATTTCTAAAATGCTGTCTTCCTGCTGCCTCTGGCCCCCGATGAACGAAGTAGAGCAGGTCTCCTCTGTACATGGGGCAGGGCATCTTATTGTTGATGTGCAGCCATACAACCTCAGCTGTTTCCTGTACATCAGGGAGGTCACTGCATCAGCTATTCTAGTTTCTCCTCTCTCTTCCTCAAAGTCCATTCCTGCAATTCAAACGCTCCTGAAGGAGAAGGTCTTAATAGTATGTTTTAATTTGCTCAGATTTCTTCTACGGTTTTCTTCCTGATTTAATAAACGATGCTGGAAATTGACTGAACTTTTTTTTTTAATATATATTGGTTGCGTCATGGCAGGATCCCCTTCCTTACACCTCTGAAATTTTAGGACCCTCAGCCTGCCTCAGTTTCTCTGACAGTTTTTGGTATACAGTGGAGAAAAACTTCAGTGTGTTAAGACACTTTGTAGATAGCAAGACGCAAGCTAGCATGTGGTTAGGGAACAAGCATACCGACAGATGGGCCCATTAAACTTTCAATAAAGTTTTCAGATACTATTGTCATCTGTGCTTTCCTTGACAGAGGGGACAGTGTTGAAAAACAGGATAAAAGAAGCTGTACTAAGTTCTATACTTTTGTAGCTACAATAACAGTAATAAACGATATTACAAAAAAACCCAATGATCTGAATTAATGTCTTTTGGTAGAAAGGCCTAAGGATTTGCAGGAGTATATTTACAGGCAGTGAAATAAAAGTGAATTGCAGAGGTATGAGGAAATATATGCCAATAAAAAAAGAAGAAGAAAGAGTGCTGCCCTAGCAACTTACACAATTTTCAACCTTTTCAAGCGTACTATCAAAACACTTTTTTGCTGCCAGATTTTACTTCACACCTCTTTAGTGTAATGTTAAAGACCCATCAGTCTGTCAGAATAAAGTTATGGTTCCAACCACAGAACATATAAAGAACAAAGTTGTCTGTTTCCAAGTGTTGAATAGTACATGATCTTTGAAATACTATGTTGAAGAATTCAATTTTTTAGCATAACTGAACTTGTTGTCACAGGATGTAAGAAATATTGTGATTTTCTTGGTAGGGTTATTTCTTATGAAGAATCTGGTCTGAGAACATGAGTCCACCTCACAAAGAACACAGAATATTTATTGGAAGTAGCTTTTAAGATACTAACCATGATCAAACTGGAAGCAGTTAACTTCACAGAAGATGCTCTGCAACACGTTAGCATTAGTGCAACATCATAGCATTACTATCCCCAGAGCAACTTGATGTTTCTTGGTTTCCTGTGGAGCAGGAATTTGCAAATTCATACACTTTGGAAGAGGTTGTTCATAGTTTCCTAATATAGTCTAAAATAAACATTTCCAATGCTCTTTATGGATTCCTTGTACTTTTGTTGTTAGTGGAAAAACAGCATTATCATGTAGGGTGAGTTTACCTTATTCTGGATAAAACTGTATTTATTAGCAAGGTAATGTTTTTTAGCCTAATTTAAACAATGTTTGCAGTAATTAAAAATGTGTTACTTGTTCACACAGGAAATTACTGCTATTCGATATCAAACAGAAAATGAAAGATGTTCATTTGCACAAAAGAGCCATTAGAGGTAATACAGTTTCAAAACCCACAAAAGCCCACACATGGGCTCTGGGGACGCAGCAGTCCAGCTTGCACGCTTTCTAATGCTCTCCTCAATATGTGTAAGTGTTCCTCTTCCCTATAGAAGCAGGTGTATAC
>NW_010555306.1:24093-80459 GCF_000687285.1 Phaethon lepturus | reverse complement strand
CCCTACAGGATACTTGTTATTAAGACTGATGAGTGGGTTGCTGAAAGCAACTGCAAGGTTTCAAAATCTTGAGCTAAGTTAGTTAACCTCCTGTTTTCTAGACATTTTCATCCATCCCTGTTACTTACACACACGTGAGCTCCCTGTTCTGTACAAAATATGTCTTTGTACAGAAACGTCTTGAAGTGGCCTTCCTGTCATTCTGGCTTTCTAAAGGAATGGAAAGAAATTTTACAGAATGAAAATATTTTTGGTGTCAGTCTTCTCTTTTAAAAAATTCCCTGGAAGTTACTGAAAGTGACTTTGCTTTTGAGTGTATCGTTTCTCAATAAGTAATAAAGTTTGTGAGAATAAACTTTAAGTTTGATTAAAATTTCATGCAGTGTTACAAATATAAATGCATTTATTTTCAATTATCTGGAAGTTCTCTTGATTTCAGAAAGGATAAAGGGTTTTTTAAAATATTTTTGCTCTGGAAGGTGCTCATGCAAATGTTTACTTAGAGATATAATTACTTTTAAAAGTTTTGTTTGACCTTGTCCACCTAACATATATGCGCAGACACAAATTTTCAGTGCAAAAAGATCTTAATTTTCATTTCATGTTCTCCCCAGTGCTAAGGAATTTCTGCCCATGAGGTCAACAGCAAAATTCTGATTGGGTTTCGCTATTTTGTTTGTGTATTATCCCACTAGTTGCATGTATGCATCTGGCTCATTAATTTATTTTTTCTGTGTTTGAGATTCAAGGTTCCTGTTCATAGACCCCTCCCTGTTAAAGGACATGTGATGAATCTCAAACAGTATTGTGAAAGTGTGTTATGATGGTAGAGAGAAAAAAGAAACTTAAGGGCAGTTTTTTGCTTTTACTTGGTAAGCGACCCGATAGGAATATGGACAGAAACGCTTTTTATGCCATACTGTCCTTGAATCCAGCTAAAATGCAGGCACAATGAAAGATCTACTCAATACCACTCTCCTTTCCTTTTCTTCACTATTAAGGTAGTCCAGACAATTATCACAGTACTCTTAGTTTCTTTTCGATGGTTGCAACTTAGGAGAAATGAATATTTCTGTGTTGCCATTTTTATTTTCTCTAGATGTTTAGGACTTTTTTCTTACGTGCGTTATGGACTTTGTTTAATTATTTTATTAGACATGGCAAAAGGTTGCCAGGAGACGTTGTGAAATCTGTCCTTGGAGATGTTCAAAACTCAACAGCAGAAAGATCCGGGCAGCCTGCTTGAGTTGGTACTGTTTGAGCAAGAGGTTGGAATGGATGATCTCCAGAAGTCCTTTCCAACATAAATTACTCTGTGGTTGTATTAGCAAAGCAGAATCTATTCCCCATGGTATTTGTACTCTTACAAGTACTTGTTAACAAGATTTTACCAGAAATTTTCCTATAAAGAAGTAGTAATAACTTTTGATGACTATAACACTTAGAAAAGAGACTTAGACATGAAAATAATGGAAATAATTCTCAATGTCATCCAGTGTTGAAAGGTTATAATTTTTTTATTTTCTTGGTTTTGTTTCATTAAACTAGAAACAAACAAAGAGGGTATTACCATTGCTCTAGTGTCATTGAAAAGAGGTGGGTGTGTTACTGTTTTGCACTCAGGCTCATCATACTGGACTCCCATATGATAACAGATGTGCATCCACCCAGGAAATTACCATTTTCAGTAAGAAGCAGAGCAGCAAATGGATTTTCATGCATGGAAAAATAATGTAATAAACTGAGAAAGGCCCTGGCTTGATAAATTATGTGGTCATAGAAGGGAAAAAAACCAATTTGTTTAAATTTCTGAACCTTCAATAGAGCTATAAAACAGAAACACTTTCTACTCCCAGTAACAAAATAACAAGCAGAGGCTTACCTGGTAAATACATTTACAGTCTGAAGCTCAACAGTTTTTATGAATTTCCCTAGTGACAATTCTATATTTAGTGTGAAGTACCCAAAATAGTTAGGAAATATTAGGTGTGCTTATTTATTCATTTATTTTTATAGCACAGTGCTTTTTCTCAGGAGACTCAAAATTTTGGGAAGAAGAAAAATCACTTTCAATCTTTTATAAATGTTTTTATTCCCTAATTCCTTCCTGAAGTAAATGAAAAATTCTTCACTGAAGTCTAAGGATGTCATATGGACCTTGAGGACTGAAAAGAAACAAGAGCATTGTAAAAGTGAAAAGTGGTCTAAGTCTGAACAAAGAAAACATCAGAAAGGCTTTTAATCCAACCTAAAAATTGTTTTTAATGCTTTAAAGTTAACTTAAAGGGAGAAATGATTATTCGGCGAAGGATATGAGTTAGAATCCTATTAGAATAAAACAGAATATTCTATATTAGAATATTATAATTTGAATATTGTTATTAGTTAGAGTAATATTAACAATTAGATTAATAAATATTCTAGAATATATTATATGTAATATAACATATTAAATATGTTCATGATTTTCTTCTCGAAAGCTAGTTTCTAGCCCTCTTGTGTAGCTTGTACTATAACTTTTGCCATTGCAATTCCCTATCTTTCTCTAGTCCCTTGCCAAATCTTGCTGAAAAGAAGCTAATGATTGTATGTAGCTCCATCTTAAACCCTGAGTTGCCACTGACTCCTAAATAAATCATATTTTTTTCTTGATCGTTTTAAGAATCCACAAAACACCCCTCACCTGTCTCCCAGCTCTGCCATGATCTTTCCTCCCAAAATATTCTTTACATGCATCCAAGGGGATCTTTTTTTCCTATATCTGTATCAAAACTCACATGCGTTGTTGTCTGTAGGCATGGATCTCATTTCTTGGTTCTCTTCTACTTCCTTTTGAAAGACAGCAAAAGGTTTACAAAGAAAGAGCATTCAATACAAAGCTTTTAAAAAAGACTTTACAATATACTTCCTGAATCTAACATTTTATTTTGCATCCCCCTTGCTGAAATTTTCTCTCATGTTTAAGTTTGTAATTTCTTAATTACAAAATTTGTATTTTCTCTCGTTTGTAAGTTCTTGTTTGCAAGTTGGATCATTACACTGACAGTGTACGCAGTCCCATCCTTCCCTCTGCCACAGGGCCATGCACATGGATGTTTCTGCACTGGTGGATGCTAACAACCATATTAACCATTCCAAGTGTTCCCACCTTTAGAATCACATTTCAATGCTGTGGCAGGATTTGACCCACAGATTCAGGGCTGCTATCCTGACCTAACATAAAAATACTTCTCCGTGCTTTTGCTTTGGTCGATGAATTTTAGGTTCTGGAAACGTGGGCAGTTACTTTCATACCAAAATAAACACTGAGATACTTTAAACTGTTGTCATAACAGTGTAATAATTACATTCTCTGCAAGTACTATTGGATTCTTTCACACAATTAAGATCCTTTCCTATCTTTGTCATAGTGTGTGACACATCTTGTGTGGCAAATAAAGGGATTTTAAAAATTCAAATTTGATGTAAGCAAACTCGTCAAATATACGTAGGGTTTCCTGAGTGTCTAACTTAAACTAGATTCATATCTTATTAGTATTTTAAACTATTTTTCTGAAACTGACTTTCAATACCGTTTCAACACTGTAGTTTGCACTTTGAATTGCATTAACTATTCCAGCTTGAACTATGTCTCAATTTGTTTGGTCTCATTTAATGTTCTGTCCATTGCGTTGTGTTAGGATCTAATGTTGAACGCCATCACTGAATAGCCAGAATGCCACAAGATCACCACTAAAACATAGCTATTTAAATTTTAATACAAAATATTTGGTATGACTGCTGTTACTCATTTTCAATCTGGAATCAATTGAGTATATTGATTCTCATGCCTATTAAAAAAAAAAAAGAGGATTAGGCTATTGTGTTATTTCAGGGTTTTGTGACTTTTTTTTTTTCTTTTGTGGACAAATCCTGATCTTTCTTTTCTTTGAGGAATCATGGAGTAAATAGCAGATGTTTTCAGAGAGTAATGTCTGTAAGTAAGGGAAGTTTCCTGTGGAGGCACCTAGTTTGGACCTTGCGCTGGCCTTAAGACTTTAGTTCACCTCACACTCTAGCAACTTTTCTTTTTCAAACCTTCCACTCTTCCAGAATCAAACATTCGTAATTAAGTATTTCAGTGTCTTGTTTTCCCTTTCATTGTCTAACTGAATAAAATGAGGATGGACGTAACCCTTGTGATGCAATGGGTGAAAGCTCCTGACCAGTCCTAAGCTTGTTATGTTTGCATAGCTTAGACAGCAACCATGTGGCTGCCTTGGGCACGCTCAACCATTTCTAAGCATGCTGTAATGTATTTCAATGTCATTGATAAGGGGAGTATAGAAAAGGGACTGAATTTCCAACATCAAGGTATTTGCCAGAGACACTGGACAATCTAAATGTGGGTTGAATTTATTTTTCAGTGGTGACCTTGGTTAATTAGTTCTTTAATTAGTTCTTGTTTGGAAAGACTTGCCAATGAAATATGTCGGGTGTACAGCAGCAAATGTCTTCTGGGCAGTGCTGAGATGTCTGAAGCAATTCTCATCAGATGGAAAATAGGTTTCTTGTACCACACTTCTGTTCTGACCACACAGTTTATTCCAGGGTCAGCAATTTCCTAGTGTTCCCAAACCTATTTGCAGCACAGTGCACAACTTACCGTAACTATGACCATGAGTTAGGTCACAATTCTTATTTATTATTGATACACTGACAAAAACGTGCTAGCTGCTTCACAGTCTGTAAAACAGGGCTTCTGCTTCGGGGATTTTATAGTCTGTTCTATAGCTGGCCTTTTACAGGGGAGCACAGGGAAGGCACTGAAAATTTTTTGTCACCTTATGTTTTTAAACAGACAACATACGATATCGTTCTTTTGTTGTTTGGTGATCTGAATAGACAGTATATTAATAAAAATCTGTTAATCTTCACAAAGGAAACAGAATAAGTATTGTTTTAACACACCCCCGCCTTGCTGTTTTAGCATCTTATAGTTAATAGGAGTCCTGAATTAGCTGAGTCATGCGGACAATCCATTATGCTGAGTGTATTTATTAGAAGTTGTCACACCTAAATTGATCACTGTGATGCCTTTGTGATCATTTAAAGTATTTCAAGCAAAATGCATTAAAACCGTCTATCTTGCTGCTTAATCAATCACACTTTGGAGCTGTCTGTGGGATACCAATTCATGCATTTGGGGCACTACTAAAAATTACTTGCAAGATCTTTTTGATATACTTGCAACATTTTACGAATGCAGCCTTTAATGTATTTGCCAAAGTAATAACTGAAATGGAAGTCAGAAGCCTGGACATTTCTTTAAAAACTTGATCTCTATTTACATTGACTTAATTTGAATGAAACATTGTATGACCTAATGGGTATCACAAGCTGCATAAATAAAAAAGGAGTTAAAAATAAATTATCTTCCAGAAATTACTCAACAATTTGCATAATTTAGAACTGTTATATGGCTAGAGGGAGGAAGAAGACTAATAAACTAGTAGTAAAAAATATTGAAACTAAACAAAAAAAGTAGTTCCTTTAAACTCCAAAATTACATTCAAAACTTTTCAAAAATTGGCACAGAGAATAAGAAGTTAAAGCAGATATCTTAAAAATTATTAATTACATGAGTCCTCTTCATATATATTGAAGACAAAATCTTAGCCATTCTAAACAAATTATTCATTAAACTTAGCCACAGAAAAAAGACAGAGGAAAAAAGTGCTAGCATGAAATGTAAATGTGTGGTGCAGCCCAGCGGGTGGAAATGAATAAATCATTTACAGAAAACAATCTATGTATGATAAAGATGCTGAAAAATTACAAAATGTCATCGCAACATTTAACTTGAAACAAATAAGGAAATCATTACATTGGCTCATATCAGAAATAGTGTGGTCAGCTGGACTAGAGAAGTGATTGTTCTCCTGTTCTTGGCACTGGTGAGGCCACACCTCGAATACTGTGTTCAATTTTGGGCCCCTCACTACAAGAAGGACATTGAGGTGCTGGAGCGTGTCCAGAGAAGGGCAACAAAGCTGGTGAGGGTTTTAGAACACAAGTCTTCCAAGTAGCGGCTGAGGGAACTGGTGTTGTTTAGCCTGGAGAAGAGGAGGCTGAGAGGAGACCTTGTTGTTCTCTGCAACTACCTGAAAGGGGGTTGTGGCGACGAGGGTGTTGGCCTCTTCTCCCAAGGAACAAGTGGATTAGGATGAGAGGAGATGGCCTCAAGTTGTGCCAGGGGAGGTTTAAATTGGATATTAGGAAAAATTTCTTCCCCCAAAGGGTTGTCAAGCATAAGAACAGGCTGCTCAGGGAAGAGGTTAAGTAACCATCCCTGAAGGCATTTAAAAGACATGTAGATGTGGTGCTTAAGGACACGGTTTAATGGTGGACTTGGCAGTGTTAGGGTAAAGTTGGACTTGATGATCTTAAGGGTCTTTTCCAACCTAAATGATTCTATGATTCTACAATTTAAATTCAGAAATTTTCTGCTGAAAATCCTTACAAGATAATGTCTGTGCTCTATCCTGCCTCAGAAAACCAAGGTTTACAAAAGATAGAATCTAAATTTGAGTGTCTCCAAAACGTCATATTTTTCATATTATCTTATTTCTGATAATGTTAACATTTCCAAAGAGGAATTTTGAACTCAGATCAAAATCAGCCTAATGGGTATCAGACTTTTGATGAATTTTGTTTGTCATCCTTTGTAACTTTGTATCATTCTGTTAGTTTTCCTATTTTCTGTAGTATTTGTATGAGCCGCTTCTCTCTTTTCACACTTATGACTTGTTCCCTTCAACATTTTTAAATGGGTCAGAGCTAAATAATTTCTATGCATTTCTACTTACAACATTGTTTTTAATACAAATACGTGCACAAAAACATAAGTGTAAAACTCCAGAATGTAGTTTGTTGCTTGTGTGACCAGACTGTCTATTTTTGGTCATTCTCAAGCAAACATCTTGCTCTTCACATGAAGTGAAATCATTGGGTGATTTGGTCTTTCTGTAACACCTTGAGGAGGCATAGCTGTACAAATGAAACCCACAGTTTTAAAGGAATACTTTTTACATGAACATACTTATTTCAGCAGCCCTTTCTTAGACTTGTGTTAGAAAGACAGTGCGTGCATTCCTCGAAGTCACTTTTATGGACATGTCAAATAGACTCTCCATCCTTACCTTACAGAGTGTCAGCAGACGTTGCCATGATGACTGAATATTGTTTATTGCTCAAAAGACAATAATTTAAATTGATTTTATTGGAGGTGCTCTAAAACATACAGTAAAACCTAGAGAGGTGAAAGATACAGACATGAGACTCGGGCATCAGCTCTTTCTTTGTCTGGTTTATTCCAGAGAGCGAGAGGCAACAGAAGAAGGTTGAACACTGAAGAATAGTTTCAAACTGTGATGTTTCTCTTGCATTATGACAAGTCCAGCAGGCACACTCACAACACTGCCCTTTATGTCCGAAAAGAGAGGGGAATACACTGCCTTTCGCTTGCCTTCCCACATGCACTGCTTAAAGGTGATGAGTTTTATCAGCATCAATTCTGGGGGACCCCAGGCAAGCGGTGTTGAACCTGCTTCTTCATGCACTCTTTACAATTACTGTGTTTCAGGCTACAAAAAAATTCAAATTTAAAATTTTTGTATGTCTGGTGAGTCAGCCTTTCGGTTGATACCAGGGATCAATTCAAACCCTGGTGTTGTGTGTATCTTGACAGCTAGCCTACACTGTGCCCAGATTGCTAGGTGACACCTGGCAATATCTCTAATTATAACATTTAGCTGGTGTTTCACACAGGCTGTATGCTTTCACTTTTGAAGTACACATCTGCTTTTTTTCCATCCTTAATTTCAAATGGCAGCATGTTAATAATGGGGTGTTGAAAGAATGGCAACAGATCCTGCCAATAAATGATGTCACTTGAGTCGGTGCTGTTTCTGTCCCCAAATCTGTTAGATTGATCCCTACCTATACTAGCTCTTGGAGTAGGTGTTAGTTTTACATGCTTGACTTTAGATATAATCAGCTTCTCTTGCCCTTAATCTGGTTTAAGGAATGCCTTAATTTTATCTTGAATTCCTTGTAAGGGAAACCTTTACATAAACTCTCCGTAACAAAGAGGTAGGTCCATCCTACCTGAATTCCACCCTATCTGTCTTGACCTTTTTCTGGCGTTAAAAGGGTGAGTGAAAACGTTTTGCACTGAAGTGCCTATTGCTATGCTACTGTAGTGTAACACAGAGTGCTGTTGGGGAAAGCCACTTACAGCTGATGAATTGTAGGTGAGCTCTTATGCATGTTTAAATGTTCGCTGAATTTTGTAAAACAAATTGATGATTAATACCAGCTCAGATTTCTGCTTAGGAGGGTGAATTTGATACCTTTTTCACAGCCTTTCTATCCTCCCTATTCCTCATTTTTGTGGTAGAGAAGAATCTTTTTTCTACCATATCTGAACTTCTCTGTGTGTTCACACAGGACTTTCAGCAATCTTTTATCCAATCGATATTTTGTATAAAGATTGATGGAAATGCACATGAGAGAGCAGTTTCATTTTTGTACTCTAACTAGAAACACATTTGAACTGGGTCATGTCAGTTTACTCCACCTGAGCCCAGGCACAGTGCAACAAGCATAGTTAAAAAGGTGAAATATTTAAGTTAAAAAGGTCCATTAAATAAAAGACACCTCATCTTATAAGTGGAAATAATGATTTTGGTGGTATGGAAAACACTCCTGCTTTCAGGTACAGTCCCTGAAGGCAGGAGTGTTGTTTCTTTTCACAGTTTACAACACATACACAGTTTCTGTAGGTGTGAGTACAACATTTGTTGGACTCAGGAAGATCCAACACAGACTTAAATTGAAGTCCTGAGACAGAATCCAGGAAAGAATTTGCTTGCTTACATGAATGATAAGGGACATTGGATACTGCAATTGCCAGGTGTCTGGGATATGAGATGAGCTTAGGATGGGGTCTGAGTGATTGGTTTCTGGAATTATCCCAATTTTTAACTGAGATTTCTAGAACATATTTAACTCAAAAGTACTTATTGAGATTTTGCTTCACTCTACCGAATCAATCTGGCAACACCATGCAGGTTTCAGGGTTTTTTTTTATATATATATGAGACTTTGCTCTGTATTAAATAAAACAATAAAAATAAAATTCAAATTTCAGAAGCTCTACTCACCAGTTATCCTACTTTGCATCTTCTTCAAGTGAAAATGAGCTGTTGGTTTTCTTCTTGCACTGAAAAACTTAGGAAGTGATAAGCCAAGAAAATGTGTAAGCATATCACCTAAATTCAGGAAAAAAGGTGGTTATGGTGGAATCCAACTTAAATGGATGGTTATGGTTAAATCAATACAAGTCTTTATCTTGTGATGGTTTTGGCCAGGATAAAGTTAATTTTCTACACAGTAGCTAGTGTGGGGTTATATTTTGGATTTGTGCTGGAAAAAGTGTTGATAATACAGGAATGTTTTTGTTATTGCTGAGCAGGGCTTACACAGAGTCAAGGCCTTTTCTACTTCTCACCCCACCCCACCAGAGAGGAGACTGGGAGTGTACAAGAAGCTGGGAGGGAACACGGCTTGGACAGCTGACCCCAAGTGACCAAACAGATATTCCATACTGTATGATGACATGCATAAATGTTGGGAAAGAAGGAGGAAGGGGGACACGTTCGGAGTTATGGTGTTTGTCTTCCTTGGGAAGTTAAAATTACGTGGTTTCACAATGTCACACATTATATGAATGATAAAGAAATTGTTATAACTGAACAAAAAATAACTATTTAAAATTTAAGGCAAGTGTATTTTATTTAAGGGATTCTTACTTAAGAGAAGTGCAAAGTCCTGCACCTGGGGATGAATAACCCCCATGCACCAGAACATGCTGGGGGCTAAGTGGCTGGGAAGTAGCTTTACAGAAAAGGATATGGTGGTCCCAGAAGTTGAACATGAACCATCAATGTGCCCTTATGGCAAGGAAAGCATCTTGGGCTGTCTTAGGAGGAGAGTTGCCAGCAGGTCAAGGGAGGTGACCCTTCCTCTCTACTCAGCACTGGTGAGGCCACAACTGGAGTACTGCATCCAGTTCCAGCCTCCCAAGTACAAGAGAGACATGG
This sequence comes from Phaethon lepturus, assembly GCF_000687285.1. Classification (NCBI taxonomy): domain Eukaryota; kingdom Metazoa; phylum Chordata; class Aves; order Phaethontiformes; family Phaethontidae; genus Phaethon; species Phaethon lepturus. The sequence continues at coordinate 70,314 of NW_010555306.1, read as the reverse complement.
ACATACTGTGGAGAGTGTCTTGCAAAGAGCCACTAAGTTGATGAAGGGCTTGGAGCATCTCTTATATGAGAAAAGTCTGAGACAGGAGAGCCTAGAAAAGAGAAAGCTCTGGGGAGATCTCATTAATATCTACAAATATCTGAAGGGAGGGTGCCAAGATGACAGACAGAGGCTCTTTTCAGTGGTGGCCAGTGACAGGACCAGAGGTAGTGGGCACTCACTTAAACACAGGAGATGCCATCCAAACCTCAGGAAACACTTTTTCACTGTGAGGATGACTGAGCACTGGCACCAGATTGCCCAGAGAGGTTGTGGAGTCTCCATCCTTGGAGGTATTCAAGAGCTGTCTGGGTGTGGTCCTGAGCAACAGGCTTGAGATGGCTCTGCTTGAGCCGGGGCATTGGACTAGATGACCTCCAGGGATGCCTTCCAACCCTCAACCATTCTGTAATTCTGTGAAAATAATTACAAAAATTAATGTCATAGTAAAAGAAATGAGACAGAATATTCATCAGCAGCAATGTACCTAGGTTGGCCCTAGTTCTTTCTTTTGCTATTTTTTTTTCCTTATTTCAGTAAGCAAGCAAAATATCTTACATTTTGATTCCTGGTGGAGACTTCAAATTTTTTACGTTTCTAGAAGGCAGAATAAAGTTATATTCAAAGACATTTTTTTGGTATATTCCAAACGTGGTCATTAGAAGTATAGCCATCTATGGTTGCTCCTGAAGATGCTCATTAAGCTGTTAATTTGCTCTTTATAAAATAGAAACTAGGATCACCAAAATGCCCTTTGAATGCTTAAGATGGCAAATTTTGGCGATGCTCCCTGTAACTAGAATGGATCACCACAGCTGCAAGAAGCACTGTAGGACTTGTATTTTTTTTCTGGAAGAGATGACTGAGCTGCTCCTCTAAGTTTGGAAAAAAGAACAGTTCATATCTGGAATCAAATCTGAGAAGTGATTTTTATGAGAAGTACCCAAATACAGAATGTATTTTCTGTCACTAACCATTGAGCAGTTGGTAATCTTTGTTACTGTAGCATAGCTTAATACATTTCTTAAGGGCAAAAATGACCTCTCTTCTGCTTTCTTGAGCAAGCTGCCATTTTAATTGCCTCTTTCATCCCTCCAACTTTTTTCTTGCTTAATCTGTGTCCACAATTTTAATCAACCATCTGTCACCAGTGGTGCTTTACCCTGTGTTGTAGCTATGAACCTTACTGTAAGTGAAGAGGAGACAAGATCAAAACAAGTATCTGAAGTAAAACGATGTAATGAAATAACAGTGAAATAAATAAATGCATATAGTCTTGTAGAATATCTGAATAGATTAATTTTGTAGAAATTATGCTTGTTTATTGAGGATTGAACTTAACATAATCAGCATTCATTTCTGCTTTTATAAAACACTGAGGAAGACACAATGGAGGTAAACAATTCCATTTTAGGTGGATTGGAGATTTGTGCAATCAGGGTGGTATCCTTTAGAATGTAGTGTCTAAGAACATTTTAGCAGAAGAGTCAGAGCCAGAGTGTGTTTGTATTTATTAGTGCTCTTAGAGAAATGAAAGTAAATATTTTCCAAGCCCTGCTAAGAGTCGCACTTAACGTCTCACACTTTTCAGCTTATACAGGGGAAGCCCTAGCACCTCATATACTCTGTGTGTGCTGTGATTTCTGGCAAGCGCGGACGCTAGCTATATCGGCTACTGCTGCATCCAGTGATGTTCTAATTACAACACAATCCTTACTGTTTCAGGCAGTACTGTTTTCTAAGCCTAAAAATGTATTTTATCATATGAACAAGAGAATGATGCAATATAGAAATCCATACTCAATGGAACAGTGCCTGATAAGGTTAGTGTAACTGCTTATGTGATGCTAGAGGTTCAGATTCTAAAAGATTTCTTTGTCAATGGACAAATCCAAAGAGCAAAACATAAAATAATGTTTTTATCTTTATTGTTTTACTTTTTTCCAGATATGCACTTTGAAACTTCTTAAAATGTATAAAGGCAGGATAGCATAAACACTGTCAGTTTGTTCCTGTTTCTACAATCCAAAGACAGTGCTGTGATGACAATCTCGGTTGCTGATTGAGTAAATGTTTACTACGGATATTAAAAAACTGGAAAAATCTAAACATAATTACAGATAGCTGCATATATGAGACCTAAATCCAGACTTTACTTAACAGGGCTACTATCAAACAACACTGAATGCTTCTGTTGAACTAAAGAAAGAAATTATTGTTTCATTTTTGGCAGAATAAAGCTGCAAATTTTTTTATGTAGGTGAAGTCTAAGAATAGCGATAATATAAGTGGCTTGATCTGAAGGTGAATAGATTGGTTACAGTAACACAGGATTAAATTACTTTGATATATGCAATGATGAGGTTTATGTAATTGATACTTGTTACACGAATTACAAGATACTTTTTTGATTTAGGGTTAAAGACAGATTCATCAGCTTAAATTCTCCAGGTCTGAGGTGACCGATCAATGTAATTAATCCGTGTGATGAGTGCCTCAGAGGATAAAGCCTGAAAATGTTCCTGGATCCACCAGGTAAAGATAATGAAGAGTGGCTGGGAAACAGCCAACTGTAGAATCAGTAAATTCTGTAGGAGCTGCAAAACCACAGAATAGCTTAGAGCAGAGCATTGTACATCTGCCAAGTGATGGACTGATAGGAGGGCAGACTTAACTAATTAGTAAAGCCTCTATCCTGCCCATCTGGAGATTTAACTCTGGTGTGTGTGCACAGGCTGAACGTTATTAATCAGGAATTGAACTAGGATGCCTCTGAGTCCTAGGCAGCATTTCCATGAGGTAAGCCAAAACAGTTTCCTTTTGGCTGGACAAAGAGTAACAACACTGTACAATGACTAAGAGTTGTTGCTATCTGTTTGACATATGCTGAATTAAGAAACAAATGAGAAAATGCAGACTTGTAAGTCATAGTTTTCATAGCCATAAATACATATATACTTTTCATTGTAATAGATATATATGCTACAGCTGTTTTTAAAAACAACATCTTTCTGGAGTGGTAAGCGGTTCCAAGTGCTCTGCCACCAACGATCATTCTAGTGTCTGTATCCAAAACTGCGACCCTCAAGATCACCCTTACTAGTTGGTTGCTAGCTCGCCTGCAGGTGCTCAGTTTCAGTAAGTTTTCACTCAGTTACTGAGGAGGTTTTTTCTCTGGACATGTCAAGAAACACCTCAATTTTCACAGGGTTAAACATCTGCTCCATACCTAACCTATCTTGGAATCCAAAATGAAACAGTTTCTGCATAGGGCACAGTAGATCAAGGTCTCACAAAACATGGTTACAGGAGGGAGCTTATCTTATTTCTTATCAAGCAGTGCAGAGAGAGATATAGAAGACTAAATCCCTTTCCCTGAGGGGGACTCAAACCCATATTTTTCATCTTCAGGGTGACATTTACTATCAAATGCTGAAACTTTTATCACGCCAAAGAGAAGAATATTGCCTTATTTGCCAATAAGGTAAAACACTGAGAATATCCACCCGATAAAAAATCTTAGGCTTCAGACCTTGCGAGGTATTTCCATAATTTATGTATTTTTGGTAATTTATATTAGCCATCCATTAACTAAATTATAAACAATTATTTGAAGAGTGCCTGGCAATCTCAACTCATCCATCTTCACATTTTTTTTCCATTTTTTAATAAAACGATTTAACACACCCCCTTACAGTAACCTCAGGCTTGTTGATTAGAGCAGTCCCCATCATGATGAGACATGTTTGAATCCAGAAAGCAAGAAGAGAATTATGATTATTTCCACAAATATTATAGGTACCACAAAACATTAGTTCACATGTAGTCTGTATAACAGCTTCTAATGGTGCTATATATTTCACAGTCTTGCAGAGGCCTTCTTAAATTAAGCTTTCCAGCGATACAAAAATAGGTGGAGATAACAATGGATAAAGGATGCTAATGGATAAAGGAGAGGACAGAGTAAGAATTTAAGGTGTTAAAAGTGATCATTTGAGAGAGAAAATAGTAGACTCTCTAAATCTTCTGTACCAGAGAAATTGTGTTATAGTTTGAAAACTCCAGTTTTTCCCATTTTTCCTATTTTCAGTTGCTGAACTTTCAAATGTAGGAGGGTTGTTGTTGCTAAAGGGTAAAACTGGAAGATAAGGGTGGTATTTTAGATCCCTGTTTTCCATAGGAAGAATAAATACAAATTCAACATTTCAGTAATGGGTTTCCTTTTAAGTGCTTGGTCAGAACAATGTGAATGATCTGTTTTGATAGACTGGTAATAAAACTGAAAAAATGAAATTGAAGCACAGAAAATAACATTTCTAGATCAAAGCTAAAAAAAATAAAAACAGGGTCTAACAGCTCAACATCATACAAGCCAATGAAAGATGTAATTATGCACAGAGTGAAGGAGATTGCACTAATGAAACCTTATATTGTGAAGTTACAGAATCCTGTTTATTACTCTGACATTGTACTTTCTGAATATAGTACTTTCTGTTTGATGAAGATAAACTTTTGAATTTGATGAGGACAGTCTTTGCCTTGAATACTGAATTCTGGTCTTTAAAGCTTGTGATTGCCTAGTCATTTTTGGTATCTAGTGGAGAAACATATTTTCACTCTTGGGTCATTTATTTAGTTCTGCTCATAGTTTGTCGGGTAATACTCCTACCTCACGCCTTATAAACCTTTATAAAATGATTTATAAAACCTTACCTTTATAAAATGGAATTCCCTATTTTCCTCTTGAACCCTTTATCATGTTTTATTCCAGAATAGGCAACATAAGAAGCTTTTCTCATTCACTTGAGTCTGTGACTTGTATTCCAGATGTCTATCTTCTCTACTTTTGTGCTGTTCAAACCATGTCTAAATTTTACTTGTTTCTGCTGATCATTTGGTTCTTACCATCACAATTATTGTGAATGCTTATTTCTCTCTGCATTCAGTTCTCTCTCTCTGACTTCACTTCCCTTCAGATCCAGAAGTCAAAACTTTCTGATTCTAGGTGAATTCTGCTAACATAGCAAACAGAATCAGTTTTCTCCCCACTTTTACCCATCCTGGAATAACCTTTATCCTGGAAAGTAGGACATTGTCCTTGGGGGTGAAAGGCAAATCGAATCTTTCATGTGAAGGACCGTTATTTTTGCAGATTGTATTCACATTGATAGGCATTTATTCACACAAAGATTCATGGATCACCTCCCCATGCCAACTTTTTGTGGCACACGATTTACTTTTCTTTTTTTCCCCCTGCACCTTCCTCTTTCTCATACTGCAGAAAATGCTATCATTTGTTAATCTTTCTTCCCAACAACCTTGCATAACTTTGCACCACCAATATTCTACCTTGATCTTTTTCTTCATATTGGTCCGGTACATCATTTGCAAAAGATGTCTTTCTCATCAGTTCATTCTTTGTTCCTGATACAATCATCTTCATGCATTGTTCTGTCTCTGTGTTTCAAAACCTTTTTCTGAGTTGTTTCATAAGGCCACTCCTTTAATCAGGAATTTTACAACATGTCTGTGACTCTCAGAAATAGAGATCAACTCTTGTACTTTTTGATCAATTTGTACTCTTTTCTCCAGCTCTCTTATTCAGGATACATACTGTTTAGAGACAGAAGATGGTCTTACTGTAATATTTGGTAGCATAGTCTTAAATAGCCATTACATTCTGTCCCATCAAAAGCAGCATTTTATTAATGGCAAATAATTCATTACATTTTGATTATTTATGGAAATATTTGTTAGGGAAAAATTAAGTCTCGTGCAAAGAAAACAATTAAAGGAAATAAGCAAAACAAAATAAATATATTAAGCAAAACAAAATAAATATATTAAGCTCAGATTTCAGCTCAGCAAATTCCGGGTGTGAAAGAATGAGTCATCTGAGATTTAGCCAGGACACAGGACTCGTAACTGCTTCCTTGCAGAAAGATCCTTTGAGCATTTGAGCATTTACTTAGAGGCTAGGAAGTGATTGACCTGTTTAAAGAATGATGAGTTCAGTCAGGCAAATTATTCCTCTGGGTCTCTTTGTCATGCCACCCTTTATCTGTCTTGTTCATCCCTTTATAAGGTCTTTTGGATAGTGTTTGTCTCCAGTATGTTCATATGCAGGGCTTTGCCAGTGATGCTTCATCACAGCTGTGATTTTGTCATAGGAGCTGTAAGAACTACACGTACTGAAGCAAGTCAGTCATGGTTACTAGATCCTGAAACCTCTTGACCTGTGCAAACTAGAAAAATCTCTGATTTGGTACAGTTTAGTACATGTTCCTTGTCCTGTTTCTTCTTCCTCTCCAGTCTGAAAGCCAAGGCAGATCATTTATTAACAAGTAACAAATTTCGAGTCTTCTAATATATGTTCAAATGATGAGACTTTGAGTGAAAGCCAAGAATGGCATATGCTGACGGTTGTCAATTTAAACATGGTTAGTAGCAACGTAAGAAACAAACGGGGAGTATTAAAAAACCTAGACGTACTGGTTGTCGGCATAAAAATAAACTTGTGTTTTATCCATTTTGTGTAAACAACTACTTTATAAGTCTTGGGATAGATTCTAGGATATTAGCTTATCGCTGTTTTATTTATCATTTGCTACAAATCTGTCTCCTGTGTTACTGACAAGAGATCTGGTATATGACTCAGTTATTTCTGGAAATGTTTCTTCAGTGTACACAGGTGGTGTTTATAGATCCGATGTTAAAGGGTGAACTGTTCAAGAACAGGAGATCTGCAATGTCAAAGACTTGTCATAGATGTTGTTCTCTTTTGTGAACAGAAGAAATATCCTTTCTAGTATGGTTCTGAGGTGCTTGTGTTCATGAAGCTCAGAAGACAGAGGCCGTTTATTACTCTTTTGTCTGTTCTAATGCATAACTCATCCTTTATGTGGAATGCAGAATTCTCTTTTGTCGATAACTCTTGCCTCAGCTGTTGTCATGGTAACAAGTGGCATCTTTGCTGAAATTCAACTAAAGTATAATTTGGACATGGAGTGAAGCAATACATTGCTGAATTTTTAACTGGTACTACCATACTTTTTGGTGAAGTTTTGTCTTAAAAACAAATGTTTTATGTTCTTGCACCTAAGCAGCCCATGGAAACTACTAACGTGTACGTTGCTTCTAAAAGCAACAAAGGTCATCACAAGTGTTAATTAAAGACCAGTTATTCCAAATGCACAGTAGTGTTTTTCTAAAGCTTGATATCCATATATTACTGCATTCAGTGGGTGTGGTTCAGTGCATAAAAGTTTCCAAGTCTTTTCTCTGTCATGCATTATTCTGCTTTTTAGCCATGGTACCATCAGTCTATCCTCTTATATATTTGTAATGCTAATATACTTAATGTCCAGGTTACAGGGAAATGACATAGTGTTTTAAAAGTGAGAAAATGTGCAATATAACACATTTGCCTCAGACTTTATAAATTAAAATGTGTTGTTTAATTCATCATTCTTTGCTCTTTGTGTATTTTTCACTGTGCAGGCTTTCTGACAGAACGTTGTTTACAAGCAGAAATAAATTCCAGATAAACATTTATTGTTCTAAAAATCAATCATAGGAGATATCAGAGAGTAGTAATGGTGTCACTGGTGAATTTTGGGTGGTTTTTGATTGTTTGAGAGACCATAAAATGATTCTGTTATTTCAAGGTTCATTCAATTTGATTTAGAATTGTGAAAATGAAGCTATAGTTTGCAATATATATTGCCTTGATCACTGCAAACATAAATTTTTGAATATTTAAAGTGAAATGGAAGGAAAAAGTTACATGTTTATGATGTTTTTGTGGCTTTTGCTAGTATTTTTTTTCTGATAAAAGGGACCTAAAAATTGATCAGACTGTGAGTTCATACCATTTTACAGTCTTGTACACTGGCTTTCTAAATAGAATGATATGAAAGTTAGGACAGATTAATTCAAAATTTCAGGAAAAAGAGCAGCAACTGCCCACTGTGCCTCGTTCAATACGGTCCAAGTAAAATAACTTTTGCTGTTTTAGGAAGAAGTTGCACAACACAACTTCATGGCACAGGTTGATTTAATAGCTCAAGAGAATTTTCAGTCGTCTTTGCCTTGCTATCTCCTCTTCCCCTCCCACTTCCAGGACCAGATTCCCCTGCTTCTCTTGAGCTGGTTGCATGGTAAATCAGCTAAGCTATTCAATTTCTGTTTTTAATTACCAGGTTAGTTTGCCAGTTTTCTACTGTTTTCATGAAACTGAACTAGAAGAGTGAGGAGAGTGAGGGAGAGGAGCAGAACCTCCTCTTTTAGAGTCAGCAGGCTGTTACCTCAGCTAAACTTAAACGTCTGACATCATCCCTAATGAGCCCAGCTATCTCTTAGCACATAGGAGGCAAACAAAACATGTTTAGAAGATGCCTTGGAGGAGTATTTTATTGCTGCTGAGGAGGACTTATTGATTTAGAGATTCTTCCTGGAGTATAAGATAATAAAAATTAACTAATCCTCAAATATAGAGAGCTACTGTCTTCTTGGCCCAGATTGTGCAGAACTTCCTGCTATAGCCTGTGCAGCTCAGGCCTGTACATAATAGAGCTAAAACCATTAGTGACATTTCTTTTTGAACAGCAGCCAAAGAGGGAGATGTCCAGGATATTATTAAGGTGCAGACATAGTTGTATGTGACCCCGAGCAAGTTTATTTAAAAATCTGCACAGGAATCAATGATACAGAATATGTGGAGAAATGAATTAGACTGGGAGAAAACATCCAAGTGAGGGCAGGAAGGGAATAAATGAATGGTTAAATTTTGCTTTACATACTTCTTATTTTGGTGAAACCATGGCAAAATCCCCACAAATTTCAGAGAAAGATTGTGCAAATGGGGTGATATCAAATATCTGCCTGCTGAAGACAAAGAGTTCTCTCAAGAATATGGAGGACATTCAGGACTAATGGATGAGAGCATAGAAGTAGTTGCCCTAGTTAGATATCGTCAAGCTATAAAATGCAAATGTGAGTGTGAAATCACTTTCATCTTTTAAGATTTTTCTTAAATAAGGATAATTTTATACTTGACCATAAATGGTCTTTGAAACACTGCTTTTTTTTGTTTATGTTCTACAGCTGCTAGTTAAAACATTGGTGGTTAACATTGAAACAGCAATTATTTCTCCATTATGACTGAGGGTGTTTCATAGTCCGTTTTGAGCAGTTCCAAGTATTTCATGAGAAGGCAGTAACAATGATAACTCTCTCTAAAACTACTGTAAGTGTCCATTTCCAACCACAGAGGCAATGCTTGAAATGATCAGCTCTGCCAGGAAGAAAATACTAATCTTATGTTGTTTTCATTTCTTTTCGGTCTTTTGTGTTCTGAAGTTTTCTACTGCAATTAAACAACTTGAGTTTTCTTTTTAAACACCAATTTTTTACTCTAACTGTAATTATGTTCTTGAAGTTTTTCCCAGTAAACAGTGACATTTCTCCTTGGAGATGGTTTGTGACTGGACAGTATTGAATAATACGAAAAGGCACGCTGTGCAAGTCCAGCTTGTAGGTTTCACCTTTTAGCATCGTTTAAATTTCTATTACTCAAAGTGGTGGCAGGTGACAGGAATGGAAGAAAAGCCACATATTCCTCATAGCCCTTAAAATGGTGTTGCTAGAAAGAATATGCTTTTTTAAAAAAATTGTTTACAATTAAGAAAAAAAGAAAAGAGGAGTTGTTATCCAGGTAAACTAGCTATATTTTTAGAACTTTGCATTTTCTGAACTGCTGAGGTAGATAATATATTACAAATCTGGTTCTCTCTGTTCTTGCTAAAAGAAGTAGACATCAGAAGAACTTTATCTGTCATATCTCCTGCTCTTTCTTCCCATACATCTATGAGAAAGCAGATCTGAGATCTTTCAGTCCACTTTCACTAACTGGCACATCAGTCTAATGCTATGTCCAGTCTGAGAAATCCCACCGAGAAACTTGATCTAGTGACTGTTGGAAATCTGCAAATCTGACTATTCTGGCAATCTCCCAGAAATCCCAGTGAGCCAGATAACCCTGTTTCTCATCGATGCTCCTCGGCTCAGCAGTTATAGGTGTTGTGCTGATGACATAACATTCAGTGTCTATGGCCTGGGGGCAAGAGAGAGAAAGTGTGAGAAACCAGTCATGCAGTCATGTCTTCTATGTCTTCATGTCTGCTTTTGTCTTCATCAGCAATGGAACAAACAAGGTGTAGTTTGCTACAGATGTGTGTCTTGCAGTCAGACTCTTAGTCTGTTACAGCTGATCAAAGCTCTCTTTGTGTTTGGGACACTCAGAGTATCTCCCCGTGTACAAATGTTACGTGATGTAAGAGAAGGCGGCTGTGCTTATCCCCCTAGGCTCTCTCTCTTCTGCTGCGTTACTGGCTGTAAAGTTCCAGTATCTGTTACTGTTTGTCCAGTTCGGTTAAGATTTCTGACAGATTTGAAAGAGTTTATGAGGGAACGAACAGACAAACAGGTGAATGTTCCCATTTGGTTGTGCATACGTGTTGGGAGGAAATAAAAACCTTGCTTCTTTAAGAAGATTGTGGGGAAAAAAAAAGAAAAAGAAAATATTTCAGTTATTTGTGAAATAGCAGCCATGGTAACTCTTCAGTTACTACTTTCAACAAAGTATTATTTTTTTCTTGATTAAAATGATTAGGTTTGCTTTGTCAATTAACCTAGAAGCAATGTAGAAAGCAAGGCTACTACAGTGGTTAAGCTTCAATGGGACTTCAGCCAAGATATTTTTACAGTGACTGATTAGTAAGCCTGACTGCAATACTTTAATTTGCTTTAATTAAATGGAAAGGTAGCATCCTCTAATGGAATATGGAATAGAGCTGCCTACCACTAGATGGTCTGATTAAGCCTTGAGCTTACACACAGTGGTAAGAGGTGAAGAAAAGACATGCTAGCTTTGAGTCCGGCTCTGCTGAAACCTTTCAGTGATTGATCTGGGTCCTGGTTCAGCCTTAGTAATGTGAACACAGCACTGGAATAATGCAGCTCTACTGAATTGAGCAACGTCTGAGGAGCTAAGGGTGCAACCAAAGCTCCTTTCTTTTTTCAGGCAGATTTTCAGGCTTCTCAGAATGGGACCAGGTAGACTTAGTGCTAGGACAGGTAACAGTCATGAGCAGCCAGTGAGACAGGTGGACTATCCTGATGGGTTCCAGATCTTGCTTTTATTCTCAGAGAAAAGAATAACTACTCAGGGTTGCAGCTTGAGGCCTTTACTCATTTTTCAAATAACTGACCAGAGCTCACTTCTTGCTTTTAGCCCCATAATTGCCACAGGTGTGGAAGATGAATATTCAGTGCCTTCTCTGATTGAGGTAAACAACATTTTCTCTTTCAGAAGAGTAACCTAACCTGGAAAAGTTGAGCTATCCTGATTGGACTGAGTCTTCTGCAACAACTAACTGATATTTCAGAGACAGGGAACATAACACTGAAGCCTAGTGAACAACCTAATTTCTAGAGAGAAAGGCAGACCTAGTTTCTTATCCTTTCTCCAACTCACACGAGGAAACAATTTCTGATGTCTTCTATGACGTCATGCTAAGCATTGGTCACATTCATGAACAGGGGCTTTCAGACCACAGCTTCTGTTTAAGAGCCTTCTGCTGAAACTGTGCTTCAAGCAGTTGAACTTCTTTTTAGATATCTAGATGTGATGAGTGGCATTCCAGTACCCCTGAGGCAAAGGACAGCTTTTGTGCGGTTTCTGCACTGCCCATAGGCTGACTCTGGCAAGGGAGAAGGTGACGGCAGCATGCTGACTGAACTGGCACCACTTCCCTTGCTGTATGTGACATTGAGCCCTTCTAGAAAGGCCTTTCAAAATAAAGCAATTTAGTAAAGCAGAACTTAAGGAACTGCAATTTTAGAAATTCTGGCTTGTTCTTAATTTTTAATTGCTTTCTGGGTTTTTTTTTCAAGTTCTCGTGTGAATTATTGTAGTAAAGACCAGATCTTTTCCACTGAAACTGGGAGTGTAATTTCTAATTAATACATCATATTCCTTAGCAACCAAAACATTTCTAGACACAAAGGAGACTAACGCTAATTGCACCATTCAAAAAGGCAATGATTCAGAGTCCTCACTGAGGATGATTACTGCAACAGATTTTATTTATGATTGCATATAAACAAAAAGAATTACAAAGCTATCAGATAAGAATATTATCAAGAAGATGAAAAGAGTAGTCAAATATATTTAGTGTCTGATCTTTCTTACTCCCTCATCCCTCAGAAAGTTTTAGCTTGTCTAACTTTCCCATGTTTTTTTATGTTGTCTTATAGGTAGTATGCTATTAAATACTTCAGAATTTAATACAGTGTTCCCTTTCACACTTCTATACACGTTTGCCCTGTGCTGTTTGAAGGCTCACTATTCACCGTTTCATATTTTTTACTTTGCAGTATCTGGTACTTCTCGCTGTCTCTAGTAATGGCATATCAGCCTTTTCTCAGTGAGCAGTGAAATTGTAAAATTGTATGTTTTAGAACAATTTGAAACATAGTCTTGATTTTAACAGAATTCCCAGCTACTGTAATGTGATACTCTTAATTTTATGTTTTCAAACTTCTGATATGGTTTAAACTTTAGTATGTTTTCTTCCAAAGAGAAGAGCTGTGCTAGAACATTTATTTACAGGTCAACCAAACAATGCTATCATGAGGAAAACAAATTTGGAGCTGCTAAAAGCAGTATCTTGATCTAGCTTGGCTAGTACACATAAAATTTGTGAAATAGATAAAGGTATCACTTGGGCCTTCAGAGAAAGCTCACCAAAATACTTTTTAATAGAAAAAATGAAACCTCTAATTTAATACAGTCAACTAAGACATGAGATCATCAGAGTAATAGGTAACAGTGTTATAAGTAACTCTGTTGGGCTTTGCTGGGTTTGGGGTTGCATAACTAAATGCACCGTGTAAATGTATAGCATGGCTCAGTCTAAATAGAAAACGGTGGAATAAAAACCATGATGTATTCTGCCCATCTTGGGATTTTAGCATGGAAAGCTGAGACATGTCCTCAAATAGACTGTTTTTTAGGAAATAAGGACTTTGGAGAATTTTTCTAACAGAAAATAAGTATGGAAATAAACTCATGACGCTTGTACTCTGCACTAGCAAGTAGTGTCTGGAGATTTCACCTGGGCATGCTGTATGGTTTTCCACACAGTTAAGTTGTTACAAATTTAATGTGATCCTGGCCTTAGCGTGGTGCCAGCCTCTGACCTCCAGCACTTGCAGGAACTCTTCAAGTGTAACTGTGAGTTTGACATCTGGGGTGTTGTAGGGTTGGATGGACGGGAAGATGGCTAGTAGATGCTGTGTTTTAGGTATCCTGACAATACTTCCTCTGCTGTGTTTAATTTACAGGACCAAGGGGAACGATATACGGCTGTAGATGACTTTTGTTGTTATTGGTAAGGATGTCGTCTTCGGTCTCCTCATTGTGAAAACAGGGTGTTTATTTTGTAAAACAAAACTTACAAATAGTTTATATTTGTACTCTCACCTAAGGAGTGAGAGAGTAGTTGGCTGGTGTAACAAGGGTTGTATTCAGAGGTCTTTAAGTTCATGGTGAGTATGGAAGTTGCAGTGGTATGTAGGTGCGTGCAGAGTAAACAGTCTCAGCGGTGTAGGTGTCTTGACCGTGGTGCAGCTGTGGCAATCCTCCATGATCTAGTCCTCCAGGTGTGACACATACATTATATTTCCATACCTGTTTCCACTGACAAAGCATCCTGCTGTTAAGTAAGTTATCGTGTGTTCCCACCTATGTATCTCTTTTTCCATCTATAAAACAAGCGCAACAATGATGATATTTAGTGATGATATTCACTATCTCAGTGAAGCATCTTAAGACTGATAGATGCTACGGAAGAATGATATTAATAACAAGAGGGAGTTGCTGCCACGGCTGTAAATCTGGATGAAGAGTATCACAATGAATGGTTTTGACAAAACTGCATTTTTCTTACGGAAACTGAACCACCTTGTGGGACTGCATCAATTCTAACACTGGTTTTGACAGGAATATGTCAAAATTAATTGTTTTACTTTTTTATTTCATTTCAGTAGTGTCAAAATATTTCATGTCAAATCATTTTTCACTCTTTTTGCTATGACTGCTTAGGGGTAAATTGTACTTGTGATCTCTCTCCTAGACTCTGTTCTGTGATTCTCTTACCTGGGTTAGCTTGCTAACCCAGGTAGATGACCTGGTACTTGTGATCTCTCTCCTAGACTCTGTTCTAGTGATTCTCTTACCTGGGTTAGCAAGCTAACCCAGGTAGATGACCTAATGGTAACACTGCTTGTCCTCACGGTCTGTAATCAATGAAAAGGGGTGAAAAGGGCTTTGTTCTCTTTCTTTGTGGTTTGTTAAGGGAAGTAACAATCTGTAGATATCAATCCTTACTATATTAAAATCTTTCTGTATGGATCTTCACAAGTCTTTCAGTCTCGATATGGACCTCTTTCATGTGTTTGAAATGCTCTGATTGCAAGAAAACGCAATGCAGTTAACGTTAGAAGACATTTTTCTAAAGGAGCCCTGGGCATGTGACTAATTACAGAGATACATCTTTTAAACTGATGTACTGTTTATTCATCCGAAAGTACATAGGGTGCATACAGCCTGGGGCTCACCTATTACATCACTTAGTTGAGATGTGAAGTCTTGGAAAATAACCTTAACTCCTTACCACAACATTGCAACATGCTCTAACTTGGCACAGAGAGACAGGCTTTTGTCCTCCTGGATACCGTGACTCTTTCAGCTGCACATACCCCTCTATTTTCCTCCAGACCAAGGTCCTTAACAGTTCAGTGGTCTTTATAACCTTGACAAGTGGGCTGGTGAAAGATATTTCTTACTGACTGGTTCACCAATTATTTCCCCCAAGGACTCCTAGTATTCTGACTGAAAAGATCCTAATGATGACATTACTTTGTTATTTGCTTGTTATGGCTAGTAGCCCTCTTTGATTTAATTTCACACAGCCGACCAAAATAATGTCAAACAGGTAAAAGGAGATACATCAAACCCTCAGACATAAAATAAGGAGAAAGACACATTTCCAGAAAACCAACCACATATCGTATTGATTATATCATATGATATATTACAAACATATATAAAATCGTATTGTATAATATTATACACATTATATATTATATTACATATGTTATATAATTTTTATATAGATACTATATATGATATTATGAATATTATATAATCAAGTTGTATGTTATGTTATCACATAACTGTCACATCATTATGATTATAAGAACATATTTTCACACTTCAAATTTATTCATGAAATTGCATTTTGACTAGGCTAGGTAAAATGAGAATTTGATATGCAAAGAGGCATTTGTGTTAGGTTTTTATTTTTGCTTTTATAGTATCTTTGCTTAGTTTTTATTATCTTCCCTCTCCACTTGTTTCCAATGAAGTCCTTCAAGGCTAGATCAGAAATAGGAATGGTACAATGGCCAAAGGTAGAGGTGCGGAGGGCAGTGTGCTCTGTTGGGACATTCAAGAACCAGAGCACAATTCTAGTTACTTAACAGTGTCACTACTCTACTGTCGCGGTAGCCATTAACTGGGACTGCAGGAAAATGAAGAAGACACAAGGATGAGTTTTAAAACAATCACTTCTTTCTGTAGTTCATTGAGCTGTTGTATTGGAAGGAGCTATTCCCAAGTATTTATTTGGGAGATTGAAAGGTCAGCTTGCCAGGTGATATAGCTAACTTTGGAAGAAAAATGCTTAAAGAAATGGGGAACTGGAAAATGGGATATGATAGAATATCTAACATCATGACTTTGATAAGGACAGCTAGGCAGAATTTATGTGGTAGGTAGTACTATATCGGATTAGTAAAATATATACTGTAATGACACTTGAGGAAATAACTCTGAAGCCAGACAAAGTGGGAACTAGCTCAAAAATTATTAAATGAGTAATGAGCTGAATAAAGGATATATAGAAATAGATAAAGGAAGTGTTGAGATAAGAAAAGTTGTTATATAGTTTTCCTGAAGATATAATTTTGAACAGATAATTTAAAACATTTTCATTAATGGTGTTTATATGAAAACAAGGGAAGGGAGCTTTAAAGCACTGTTTCCAAAGCATCCTTCTTTATTGCGTTCTGCTCCAGCTCCATACCTTTCTTATTTCAAGTAAAATGCCTGTAAACTCCATTGTATAATACAGTAGGAAATAAATCCCCCAATATTCACAGTTCTGTAAGCCTGTTAGAAATTTCTTGCTCAAAATATTTCTTTTTGTGATGCCTCAAACACTCCATCTTCTCATAAATCGATCAAACCACCTATCTCCATTATCAATCAGCTCCGCATTTGTTTAGCTAAACTCTACCATTTCTGTTCCTCTTACCCCCTGGAGGCCAAAAGATGGATCCAGGCTACTAAGGAATAGTCTTTGTAAAAGTTGTGTAATGTGGTTAAAGGTTAAAAAAGCATTCAATGATTTATTTGGTCAAGCAGGTGTTTCATTCTTGGGATTTCTTTGATGTTCATGTATATTTCCCGTGCGGCAAAGCCTGTGGTAAAGTAGTATGTGGAAACACTTTATAGCTAGGAAAAGATACAAATCCCTCCTGCTTTACTTCAGATTGTAAGGCAAATAAAACAGTATGATAGTTTTCAGAAAAGACAAGCATACCCTCATTCTTAGATGTAGTTGCAAGGGAAATTCTTTCCTGTGATTTATGACAGAATTTAGTAACTAAAGAAGAATTTGCTGTTGAGATGAATTGTTTACCTACTATGATTGATTAATTTTTCCCCTATACCTTTCAAAAAGTAATGTAATTTTGGCATTTGGATAGCCAAACTACAATTTAAAGACTAGCTTCTCTGGTAACCAGCACATCCTGGTTTTATTTTGAGTGCAATTAGTGAACTGCATTCACTGAATAGCATTCTTATCAGGCTAATACATATTTTGTATGCCATAATTCAGGAAGGAAATGTTTTCACATGTTTATGTATTTGAAATCGAGTACAATAAATAAATAAATATAAGTGATTTCATTTTCAGTATTAATTGCACCGAAGAATCACAAATTTCCATGAAAAGAGTAATGAAAATGTTTATTAAATTTCTTTAAGAATCCACACATTTAATGTGTGATATATTTTTAAAATAATATGCTAGATACTAATTCTTCCATTCTGTACTTATTGTCAGTCAAGGATTATTAGGTCATAATAATTTTCAAATTATGACAACCATAATTGACTTGAAACCTCTATTTTATTGTATGATTTCCAATTAGATGTCCTGCTGCTACCGAAGGTGCATCTGTATTCGATTGCATTCTATTACTATTGTCTATTAACTTCACTCATTTATTTACCAGGAATAAATTTTTTATATTTCTTTAAGCAGTCTGACATGGAAGGCAGAAAAACATATATTTATATTTATTTGTGCAAATAGCTGTAACTCACAGGCATCCCATTCATATATCTCACCAAAAAAAAGGCATCTCACAACCGAAAGATGTATGATTCACATTCAGTGTACTCACTACCTAGGTTAATTCTGGTAGATAAAAACTGTCCCAGATGTCGTTGACAAGAAGTTTTGGCAGAAAGTAGGACAATGAGAAAGGCAAAATGACCACAGGTTTTGCAAGACTGAGATCATGTCTCATCTCTGTATGTTCTATAATGGCAATTCAAACCAGTCTTTCACAATAAAGAAAAATTTTAAAAGGCTGAAAACCTAAGAAATACCTCCATGTTTCATAATTTACCTACCTCTTAAACTCGTTTAAATTTAGATATTACTGAGAGGGAGTGCTCTCAAGTTTTGGAAACTCTGAACCCAGGGGGAAATCAGATAGGCAAATCTAACACAATAACTACTTTTTTTCAGGCACATATATATCTGTATTTGAAGTCAAACACAATAAACCAAAGCTGAAAATTTAGCATTCCCATTTGAGCAGCTGCTAGACAAAGAGAACTAAAAATTATGGCTAGGTAAAGAGTATTAGAAAATGTCAGGGTTTTTTTTTTTTTTTTTTTTTTTAAGTTTCCTTTAAAAAAATAAAAGTCAGATGGGAATAGCACTGCATAATTTTCTAAATTGCTTCACAGGTTGTCTGTTAGTAGGTGTGACATTGTACAGTGCAAACAGTTATTTCTGTTTAATATTATGGCAACATCTGGTGGACCTGAACATCTCTGTGTTTTGCTAGGTGCCCTATAAACATCAAAAGAAGGACATCTTTGTGTCCTTCATCCAATACTATCTTTGGCTCCAACCCTAAGTCTATATTGTGTTTGACTAACTTTCCTAGCATTAAATTTTCTGGGAATATTGTTTAAAAAAGGCTTGAAGGATGTAGGTTCAGAAATCCTCTAGTGCCACAGAATACCTTGTCTCTCTGTGGCAGAACTGAAACTTCCTTATTTCAATGTAATTCTTTGTTTCTTCTTTTACATGTGTAGATGTATATGATATCCCATGTTGCAAGGAGATAGAAACTGCACAGTAAAAGCGAAAAGTCATATATTTCATTCTTCCGTATTTCTGTTTGGTTTCCTTGCAGGTATCTGTACAAACAGTAAAGAGTAAGGATCAAGTAAAAGAATTTTTTGCTTTTATCTGTGCATACAAACATGATTTTTTTTCTAGAGCTACCAAAATTGTCAGAGTACTATTGCTTCTTTTAATGGGCTGTGATACGGAGAACGCAAGACTCAGAACAGCATGTTAAAGTGTTTTCCAAGACAGCAGTAATGTTAGCCACCTGCACACTGAGGAGAAATGATTGAATGTAAGAGATGAAAAAGTCATGAACAGAAAATAGAAATTGCACTGTATTTATTTTTTTTTCCTTGAGTCCCACACTGGTTGTTTCAACTCTTTTCTATCTTTGTGTAACACAAATAACCTCTTTCTTTTATGAAACTATTTTTTCCCCTTTGAGGCATTCATAACAGAAAATAAAAGCTTGAGGTCTTTGCATTAGTGATTTCTTTTCTATTTTCAGCATGTATTTTAGATGACCCATCACATTTATGACTTTATTAGTAGTACATTAGTAAATCCAGCATGATCACTCATGTTTTTGTGACTCCGGAGGCATTCATACTTCAAGGTGCTCAAAATGGCCGAGAACTCTGAATTTAACCTTTTTGAAAATATATAGGAAATTAATATTAGCTTATTATTTTAAAAGTTAAAATAAATTAGAATAGCCACTCTGTCAAGTGACCATTCATAAGTGTTTTACAGAAGATAATTAAAAACAAGTGCTGAAGTGCTTTGCCAAATCATAATCAAACTGAGCATTGCAAAATTGCAAGTATGTAAATAGAACCCCTTTTCGTTAAGAACAATTGATTAACATAATTATGAACTATCAAAGGAACAAATAACTAGTTCAGTCTTGGGCAGAACAGCTAGGTACTTCACTGGAAATTCTGATAATAAAAGTGTTTTATATTTAAGTGATACTGTCAATGATGTTTCTGTCTATAACAATTGATATTTTATTAATATGAAATACATTAAACATTTAGACTCTATGAGATTCATGGAAATACAAGCTCCAAGTGAATTTGTGCAGTTAACTCCCATAGGTATCTTAAAAAATCACAATCTATATCTTGAATGCTACTTTATACAGGGAAGTAGTTGCTCTTCAGCAATAACATTTAATGTGTTTCCATTTCTTTCAAAAAGCAGTAAATAATTTTCCAGGAGCAAATTTTAAAACATACCAACTTCCTTTTTTGTTCCTAAAGACTAAAAAAAATAACTTACAGTTCCATGGTAAAGTTATGATTATATGAGATATTCTTTGTGCACTTTATCATTGATAAAATAGATTATTCTGGTTTCATAACTTAATTTTTGTAATAACCATAAGCTAATATTCCTCACTTGAAGAAAGCAAAGAGATAGTTTTCTGCTTATGATTTTTTATGAACCAAGACTAGGCTGGATAATGTTCTCTAGTTAATAAAAGCAAAGTAGGAGCTACCGTGTTGGTTAAACTGTAAGTTGTATAGTTTCAAAAAGTGGACTGCTTTTCTCCTCTGTTCAACAAGGTCTTGGCAGGGAAATGACCTGGTAAATCTGTCAGACAGCTTCCTTCAGGCTCCATCAATAGTGCACTAATGAGATTTTAAAGCTGCCATGTTTTCGTCATCAATTGAAAAAAAGCAAGAACATATAAAGCTGGGGCAGAAGGGTCTTGCCTATGTACAGGCAAATAATACAACTCAACTTTAATAACTAAATTATTATACCGGGCCAGTATTTATGTATCGTACTGCATATCATATTACTTATAGTAAATGAAAAGAGACTAGTACTTCAGGGGCTGCTCTCAAAGGGACAGTCTTCAGCATCTAAATACGCTTAGGCCCAGAAGGAAGAGTGGAACTGTTGCAACCTACTTAAATTTAGGCTTCCAAGTTTAAACTTCAGGTGCAGTAGAAAATCTTCTGGGTAGTTTTGTTTCTCTGCCTGTATGATTTTCGCATGAACAGAGCATAGTTAGGAGGCATTCCTTTTTTAGAGTCACATCCTGGCTCTTGTTTGAATTCATGCAACACTATTGCTTCTGGTAGGTTAGGGCTAAAGCACAGGAATCAAATTTTTAGAGAGCCAGAAACATTTACATATGGACCCAAGCCATTACTGTCCCTTTTGGATTTCAGTCAAGCTGTCTGTGTAGTTCTAAGCAATTCCAAAGAAATAAGAGTAAATGAAAAAAGGAAAAAGTTGATGCCTGAAGCCTGTACTGTCTTGGGAGAACTTACAACTGTGTTCAATCCAGGTGTAGGATCCTGATGTAATATCTTACGAAAGTCTAACAAAGGTAAAGTCAATCACAAGAGAACTGCAGTCCCCATTCTATGTCTGGGTTCTTTCTGAGATGTCCAACAACTGCAATGACCCTGAAAATTAATCATGCTTTATTATTCCATTGAAGCGTAAGCTACTGATCAGTCTTTGTTTTACTTGTGTATGTTTAGATAATAACATCCAACAAGAAGGTGCAGGAGGCAGCTCTAGTGAAGTTATATAAATATATATACTACATAGAAATACTTCCTCAAATGGCTTATAAATAATGCAAATAGTACTCACTGGAAATCATGAGTAACTCTAAGATCAGTGTGGGATTTCTGTCAGTTTTTTCTGAGGCCTGCAAAGAAATGATGGATAGAAATAAAAAAAGAAGGATATATCTAAGATTAAACATAGGTATAATTTAGATGACCAGGCTCAAAACTATGTTGCAAAACCTGCCAGCTTTCAAGTTCTTATTCCAGGAGCAGGTTCTGAGCTCAGATTGCCTTCTGGCCATATCTTTAGCTTACAGCTCTTGTCAGGCACGTAGGCAAGCACGAAGCCTGGAGCAGCCCCGTGCGTTTCCTGCGGGCCAGTGGTAGGTGGGTCCCAGTCCTTGCAGCTTGTTTGCCTATTTTAGAGGGGCTCTGTTCAGACTTTGAAACCTTCTTCAAGGACCAGATGTGAAGCATTTAGGATTTGCATCCCTGGGATTGGAGGCAACTGCGTCCTTCCTGGAAGGCAGCCCTAACTGCTGGATGGTATTGTGGAGTTAATACAAATGTCGTGTTTATGACACAGAGCGTTGCTTTCCTTCTCATCTGTTCTAACATGTAAATGGAGAGACAACATTGCACATATCCTCCTTAATGTGAGAGGACTGTGGAGCATTTTTAGCTTGAAAATGGTACGGTCTTTTAGTTGACAGAAGAAATGTTAACATATAGATATGCATGTACATGTGTGTGTTTAACCTATTGTGGTAATGTACTTTAAAAATAGCCCATAAATTTTATAATTCAAGAGCAACTAAAATGTTTTGATAATAGCTTTTTTTTTTCCTAGACAGTGATTACTTGTGATCACTATAGTTTTCATGTCTACAGTGGATTTGATTAACAATTTCATGTATTAATTAAGATAACTGGTATTAGACATGCTCTTGCTCTATAGTGTCTGTCATAACAGTAGCAGTTATATTATTACGATGAGGAAAGCAATTCATAAATATTGCAGTAACAGATGTGACTGAGGAAACGGTTTGCAGCTCCAAGGCTATCACTTTCATTGATTGTAGTGACAGTAGAGTTACCGGAGGTTATATTTTTTAAATTAGACTTGAATTTAAAAATAGAATACTAACTCCCTGGTTTGCGTCAGATTCTGTTATTTATCTCTGATACATAAGAAATCACGATCTGGAAAAGTAGATATCGTTCATGTGAGACTTAAATCCATGATTTTTAAGAGCAGTCTACCTAGAAATAGTTCACATTAACTGACTTTATTAAATTTACAATGCTCCAGATAATATGTCCTGAGGAACAGGGTGAAGCATTTATAGAACCATGACGTAAAATGGTGTGTGTAGTGGTTTCTAGTCGTGCATCTGAGCAGCTCTGCTCCTCCCACCGTATCAGCAAACCATGCCAAAGTGTCGTCCTGCATCATGAACTGATTTCCAAAGACCTTCTTTTCCTGAGGCAGAACCCTTTTGCTCTAGTGCTGGGGCAGGAAAGCAATAAGCATCTTTCTCATTAATACTTGTACTGTTACTGTGGGTAACTTCCCAGAGCTCAGCAACCTCTGCTCATTAGAAACCCTATGAACCACTTGTTTATATATGGAAAAGTACATACCATTTTTGGAAGAGATTCTAAGGCATAATAGAATAGTACTTCGATAAGCCATTCTTAGCAAAATCCTAACTCTTTCATTATTTCTCTCAACCTCTGGAATACTTCCCAAAGATAACTGTAAATATCTTCATTAATTATAATGGTTACAATAAACTACAACAAATATTTTATGGATGCCAATCTTTTAGGAATACATGTTGTAGTTCCTGTTGGCCCTGTACCTACCAGTAGGCATTTTTAATTACTAGTGGCTATTCCTGAAAGTCTGTTTTGTACAGTCAATGTCAGAAAATGTACCTTACCAACATGTGTGACATAAATGATAAGAAAGGTTCTGCAGATCAAAATAAAATTCTAACAGTGCTTCTTGAAACTCTTGCCTTTTTGTAATAAATTCATGCTCATTTTCTGTCCTTTTACTGTCATGGATGATCATTGACCCTTTGCAGATATCACAAAATAGGGTGGAGTGGCTGAAACACCAGAGGGCTGTGCTGTCATCCAGAGGGACCTTGACAGGCTGTAGAAATGGACTGGCAGGAACCGCATAAAGTTCAACAAGGGGAAATGCAAAGTTCTGCAAAAGGGGAGGAACAACCCCAGGCATCCACACGCACTGGGGGCCAACCAGCTGGGAAGCCGCTTTGTAGAAAAGGACCTGAGGTTCCTGGTGGTCACCAGATTGAATATGAGCCACCAGTCTGCCCTTGTGGTAAGGAAGGCTAATGGTATCCTGGACTATGTTAGGAGGATAGTTGCCAGCAGGTCAAGGGAGGTGACCCTTCCTCTCTACTCAGCACTGATGAGGCCATAACTGGAGTACTGCATCCAGTTCCGGGCTCCCAAGTACAAGAGAGACATGGACATACTGCAGAGAGTGCAGTGAAGGGCCACAAAGATGATGAATGGCCTGGAGCATCTCTCATGTAAGGAAAGGCTGAGAGAGCTGGGGCTGTTTAGCCTAGAGAATGGTTGAGCGGAGTCTCATCAATATGTAAAAATATCTGAAGGGAGCGTGCAAAGAAGACAGAACCAGGCTTTTTTCAGTGGTGCCCAATGACAAGACAAGAGGCAATGGGCACGAGCTGAAATATGGGAGGTTCCCTCTGAACCTCAGGAAACACTTTTTCACTGTGAGGGTGACTGAGCACTGGCACCAAGTTGCCCAGAGAGGTTGTGGAGTCTCCATCCTTGGAGGTATTCAAGAGCTGTCTGGGTGTGGTCCTAGCAATCTGTTCCAGATGGTGCTGCTCGAGCAGGGAGTTTGGGCAAGATGACCTCCAGAGGTCCCTTCCAACCTCAACCATTCTGTGATTTTATGACCTCTGATTTGTTGCATATCATGTTGTTTAATTTTGTATCACCTTACATGCTTTGGTATGGAAGAAGCAAACCCAGCCAGACACACTATTGCAGGTCTATATGCACACTAATGTCAAACATTTAGATTTATTTTTCTAGCTTTAGCAGTTTATAGTCATGAAAAACTTTGCTGTAATAGAGGCAAAGTCTCAGAAATGTAGAATTTTAATACACTCTGACTTTAACAGTGGAATTTAGCATGGCATTTTGTTCCTCTTGCACTGTGAACATTGCATGTATTTTCACACTACTTTCCTTCAACAAGCTGTTCCTAGTAGGCACATACTGATTTAATCAAATTTTACAGCTGTAGCTGAGAAGTGTTCTGAATAATAATAAGGCTTTTATACTGAATATAACTTAATTTAGAAAATACTGCTGATGCGAGGTGGCAGGTTCATTAAACTGCATAATTTGTCCATGTGCTTATACTTCAGAAAATACTACTTTTTTAAGTCAGATCACTTGGTTATTTAATAATCTTTTATATACCTTGTTTTGTTTTACAGAGGTGTTTGAAGAACAGCTCTTGGGAACCAAAAAATTAAGCCAATGATCCAGAATTAGCTTCAATAGACAGGTGAGTCTTCCCAGTTTGGTGCCTTTCTCTATGGGGAAGATTATGGAGATTTTGCATGAAAACACAAGATTTATTCCTTAGGTAAGTTTGCTTTTGTAAGTTGCAAAGCATCATGGATGCTTATTTTTTAGTATGTTGAAAAGAAAAGATCATTTTTTTGGACTATAATCATCCAACTTGCTTGCTAGAACCCCTAGTTCGTTAGTGCAGATAGATGCAATAGAAACAGTTTTCTCTTTCCTCCTTCAGTAACTAGACAAAAGAGAAAAAGGCACAGCTGGACATTAAAGCACGTTTGATCTCTTTGCTATACATTGAATTTACTTTAATTTATTAGCAGTTTTTGATGTTTGAATAACTGTATTTTTGAAACTACTTTCATCCATTGACTGAGACAGAAAAACTTTTTCCGTCTTTCTCATGTTAGTAAAACCATAGTGCAACCTTGATACATCGGTTGTAGTGATTAAACTTGTTTGAAAGTAAAACCTAAAGACAACTGCTGTCAGGTTCTTTTAAATTTTTACTTTATCCATTACTATTAGCTGTTGACAGAAATTGTGGGAGTCTGCACTTAGTCTCTAATTTGCAAGTTAGGCTGTCTGTAATAAGTAATAACTATTCTTCTTTTAATGTCATGTCATGCACTGATCTCATAAATTGAAAAAAGAGTAATCATGCTCACTTCTCTGTCCGAGTAAACATTTCTTCCCTAAAATTCTACTGTGGTTTATTCCAATAACGATCCCATTTCATTATAGCAATGAAATATTTTTTGTTCACAAATAAACCTAAGTAAAAAAATACATTTCCTATCAGTCTATAAAATGAAATAACAATTTCTCGCAGTGGAAAAACTGAAAACTTTTGCCATATATGATGGGGGAATGACATGACATTGCTCAGCAATATGCTAGCACCAAGACACTAGAAATAGGCAATAATAAATAAAAAAATCTCGAGTCCATGCATCCCTGCTTATTTAGAAGACAGTGGGATAGAACTTGCCTGAATGAAACAGTGCACAAGAACATTGTAGCTTAGCCTGGTGGCATTTGAAATTTATTCTATATACATAATGAAACTTCAGTCTGGACCATTGACATTGCAGTAAGGAAAAAAAGGCTATGATTAGTTAATATAATGGCTGATTGCTTACACAGATCATATCTGGTCCTGCTTCTGGGGAGAACACACTGGGAAAATCTAATTGCATAAGCAGTCATTTCTGATAAATAAAAGCAGCTACAAGAGAAGAGACCACTATCCTTTCTGCTGGGAAAGGAGCAGAAGAAAATTATGTCTCTGGGTGTTGTACGTGATATCCCTGGGCATGGTACCTGCTCCAGCATTAAGCATCTAGTACAGGCTGTATGATGACAGGACTTCCAGGCTGTGTTGCAGCACATGTAAATGAAACTCACCCTGGCACATCACAGAGGTAAAAGTTGAATTGGATGAAAGCGTTCTTTGATTTGCATTGACAAGTCATATCAGATTGTTTTTAATTTTTCTGAACCGGTTTTATTTTTTTCTCCTGATGGAAATTCTGAGGGTTTTCTGGACAAACACAAATTTCATAATATTAACCCATACTTCCCCTTTGGGAAAAATTCTTATTGATATTTTAGTCACAGAAAACTATGACTCAAGTGGGGAACCTAGCAGTATTTCATTGTTCTTCATTCTCTTCACAGTTTTAGGAAACCGTCATTACTCGTGTTTAAAAGAAAGAAGGAAGGATTTTTTAGATTTTGTTCTGGTTAATTATTTTCCATAACTTAAGTATAGAAATTTTTAAACAGATTGTTATTTAACATATTATTTATTTTTATATATATTATTTAACTGAAAAAACATTATATAAGACTCAGAGTACAGTTGTCTGAAATATTCTTCTGATGTTTGAGCTGCCTTGCCCTTTTTTCCATAGTATCACTTCACTATGTCCCACCTTCATTTGTTTCAGCATGATTGCTTTTCCATATTCCAATATTAATATCAAATTTTGCAAGTTCTCCAAGTCTAATCATTTATTATTTTTATAATAAAGAGGCCTCCAACATTACTAAATTTAAAAAACCCAACAAAGGCATGAACATCATACAGTGATATCACAGGGTAGGGAAATTTTAGGCATCCAACATTTGTTGAGGAAATGAATTTATGAGGACTGATTCATTTTGAAAATGTGTGTTTTCAGTAATTTGCATTTCTGGAACATGTTGGGACTTTATTGAGCTGAAGGTTTTATTGATTATTAGGGGACCAACAAATCAAAGCCTGTCATTGACAGATATTACTTGGCAGTACATGCAAATACAATACTTACACTACTTAATTAGTCGCCACTCATCCCAAAAACCTCAAGATTTAATCTGCAATCATTGTAACAAAGAAGATTGAAGTTTAAGATTGGTATGCATGACTTGTTCAAATTCCATTTAGTGTAACACAGAAGAAATCCAGTCTAAAGAAAATGAGTTGTTTCATGGCAGGGTGTATAAAATGATTTATACACAAACCCTTTCAAAACCAAAGAAGAATAAAACCAAAAAAATCGATGACAAATAATTAGTAGGCTTCTTCAGGAAATTTTCCTGGCAGTGCCTGGAGTTTATTAGTAATTGTATGACTAAGCTTGCCTCATGTTTTGAATATCACTCTTTAGTGTCCGAACAATTCTATAGTGTTCAGAAAACTGAAATTAAGTAGTTTAAGACATATACCAGTGGAGTCACAGATACGGCCACTAAGGAAAACAATGTAAATCACCTGTTTAGATAAAAATCTCCCTCGCTATTGCCAAGCAGTTTGTGGCTAAAGACATCGTGATATACAGTACCCCTGAAATTGTTCCATATACCACTTTTTAATGAAAAATGGTTGTCACTGCAGGAATCATCTTCATTATTCAGTATCTGCAAAGCTCTAATAAGATTGAGAATCAGCTGTTCTAGTAAGTATTTTCCATCTTTCTTCTCCATTATTTAATCCATGTAAGATTGCAGACACTCTCTTTACCCATATGCTTGGGTTTTGAGTAATTACTCTTTTCTACTATTTCAAATTTGCAAGAGGTACTGCAGTGTAAGTTGTAGGTAGCTGAGAGGTCAGATACATGTCTTAATTTGTCTCAATATCCCTTCTCAAAACTGCAACGCCCTAATCTTTCTTTCTTTTCAGCTGTACTTACAGATAAGTTATTTGATAAAAAATAAATTATATCAGTAATATAGGAGAAGGTATTTAAAAGTATATAGTAGCTGAGCATTTCTTTCTGCTTTTCAGACTCTAAAATTCATACTGCTTTTTATATGTGTTTGGTCAATTGCGCATTATCTTAAACAGTTGCCTTGTTGGAGGTATGTATGCTTTCACCATCCTGACATAGGAGACATGAAACCTTCTGAAAAAAAGATAGTGTTGGCATTTCTTTTCATAGTGGTAATAGGATTTTGTACGGAAACTCACAAAAGCTAAAAAAGCAAAAAATTTCCGTCAGAAGCATATGTGAAACCTGTTTTTTATTTATTTACTTGAACATATGCAATTTTTGTGAATATAATCCACCCACCCCCTGAAGGCAGATGCTGCTTGTATTTCCAGAGATTTCCCTCAAAACCCAATAAACACATCTATGTACTATTTTTGCCTATGTCAATATTATGCAGTACAAAAGGATACATTAATCCTGTTACATGCTAAATTAGGTAATGAACTATGGACATTTACATTCCTTAATAAAAGAGGAAATATTTATGGTTTGCTCTCCTGAAATTGGAAGTTGTCAGAGTAGTAGAGATAAAGAAAGCAATGAAAGTGGGATTCTAGAGATTTGGATGCTTTATTTAGGTGAACTATGTTTGGATTTATTTTCAATTTCACGTATTTCACTTAGAGGGCTCAGGGCTGTCCATCTTGCCAGCTTTAAAAATAAGGCCCTGTTTCAAAGGTAAGTAGTTGCTTTTGACAGGTGGATCCCTGTTTCCAAACTTGCACTTTCTGCTTCAGAAGGATGGTTAACAGCTTCCTACTTATGTAAGTAGATTGCTTAAACCAGATTAATTCGCAATTAATTACTGCAATAACATTTTTAAGATGGCAAACCATCTAGAAACATTGCCAAATACTTTCACTTACAAAGTTTTCATTAGCACAGCAACAGCAGAAATTATTTATTCCTTTACTTATTTTGATTTACAACTAAAATTAAAAAAAAACAGCACAAAACACAACTGGAAGCAGCAAGTACGAATTCACTTCAACAAACTGTGACACTACAAAAAGGACATTACAATAACAAGATGATAAGAAAGATACATGCAAAAAGTGAAATTATCTGCCTATCCATTCTGCTAATTAGGTCTTCTAATTAGTAACTGTTGTCATACAAGAACTAAGGCACTTCAGCTTGGAAAGAGATGATTGAGAGGAGATAAAAAAGGACTCTGAAATAAAAAATGTGCAACAATTTTACTGCTTCTTAAAATAGAAGAGCTAGTTGTGACCAAGGAGGCAGAAGATTTTAAGTAAACAATAGAAACTATTTTTGCAAAATGTGTACTTGTACTGTGGAACTAACTTGTAAAGCTGTGGTGGCTGAAAGAATAAATAGGAATAGTAGAGAGATTAAGCAAATTAATTAGCTAGGGCAGGCCAGGCACAGCAACAGTCTTATTTCTGGAATGTGGATGGACACAGGGGTGAAAATATCTTTCTATATTTTTCCTATTTCATATACTCTCCTTGCAATTATTCACTACTGGCTTCCTTCAGAAATAAGACAGGGGAATGCTTGGACCTATCATTACAGTTGTTGGACTACCTGGGAAATAAGAAACTAGAAGTGTCTGTCCAAACTTCAGCAGTTTTCTTACAGACAGACATTACAGGACTAGGCTCTTTCAACTTGGAAGGGACACGATGGGAGTGAAAGTCATACACACTGGTAATGCTATCAATGATAGAGGAAAAATATGTTTTTCACTTGCTACTGTAAAAGGTGGCACAATGAGTAAATCAGACCTTAGTTTTGATCCCCTGTGACTGCTGTTAGATAACAGCTAATCCTAAAGGAAATGGAAATGTTAAATCAGGCTTTCAGAAATATACCAAAACACTCTTGAAAACCCTGCTAGGCATTTGTCTATGTATTTTAGGACAAGGATTGTTATTTTTCTTATGTAAACTCACACTTGCCATTATGAGAATAGACTGGCATAAAATAATAATTTTTACTGAGAACATTTCGGTAGTGAAATGATGTAGTAGAAACTAAATCTTTAAAGCAACTTTCTGGAAAAAATAATCTGGATCGGATCAAAAAAGCCTGTAGGAAAGAAACAAACAAAAATTAAATTGAAGGTTTTTTTAAAGAAACAAAGCTTATTCTGAAAAGCCAATTATCCACGTGAAAAAGTACATGAATTATATAATTTATCTCGTATGGTCTCTAGTCACATTAAGGATTTAAGTTTAGCATAATGAACATTTTCTTATGGTGAGAACAGCCAAGCACTGAAATAGGACTGCATAGAAATGCTGTGGTGCACTTCAAAATCACACCTGACAGATGTTTGGAATGGTGTGCTTAGACTTGATTCTAGTTTGAAAGAATGGGATGGATTGCATGATCTCTCCCATTCCCTTTCAACTCTATGATTAGAGGTTTATATTATTCTATGATTTACTGAGAGTATCTGACATTTATCCGCTTCAGTATTACACAGAGCCAGATCCCCAAAAAGGACTTCGCTAAAGGTTGGGTAACAGAACCAAGATCTCTCAAGTGGAGAGCCTGCTAATCCTGATTAATAGCTGCCAAGTCCTGTAGACATGTAAACACCATAGTGCTCCTGAGGATCACACGAGAGAGTTTCTGAAGGACCATAAGAGCCTCATCTGCACGTGCTGCAAAGTTATGCAGCTGTGCAGGCACCAACAGTATAGGCGTACGAGTAACTGCAGTGTCGTAGACAGATAAACAAGCTGTGAGTTAAAGCTGGTTTAAGTCACCATCGACAAAGTAGTTGCAGAGTAAGGGGTTTTCTGCAGGCAATTTACCTTGCTTCTCAGACAGTGCACAACTATGTCAGGAACATAAATGTTATGATGTCAGACTCAACTGGACCGACTATTGTTTTGCCTCCTTGTAAGACAAATCTGAATCTAAAAACTGAGTAGTTCTCAATCTAAGTATTTCTCAGTCTGAGTAGTTCTTGAAAGACTCATAGGAGCAAATGTGCTCTGAAAATATCTATTCTACAATCTCTGACCTGGGCTCATGATACACTGCGGGCATCTGACTTCAAGTCCAGGGGGACAAAGTGCTTCTTGCCTATTTATATGCCCTTCGGGTACCTGCAAAGGCTAAGGAAAGCAAACAAACCTAGTAAGTCTCCATAGGCATTTCCCTTCTTAAAAATGTGGAGATTGCTAACTATTATCCTTTTACTCCAAATAGCCCCTTAGATTGCAGAAAAGCTAGGTAGAATACAGTTTGCTCCTGAAAGGCTTCAAACCCATATCTCTACCTTGCTAGATGATGCTGTAACTTCCAGATCACACACTACTATTAAGCAGTACTTAGTCTTAAGCCTCCCTTTTGAAGTACTTCCACTCTTCAGCAAAGTGAGGAAGTGAAAAAAATCCGAACTATTGAGTGACTGGGGGAATTCTATGTTCCTATATGTGTTTCAAGGACAGGGTGCATTGATCAGTGGAGACCTGAGGACAGATATAGGTTTTAAATACCATTTCTCTGCAGAATTGCCTGGCCCAGTGCTACAGTGCTGCCCAATGCAATAAGCTGATACTTATTTTTATTCTGAAGAAGTCAGAAAGTTTTACAATTAGGCAGGCTTAAGATATAATACTTCTGCTCAGATTGTTTTTCTGTTCTACATGTGAATCTTGGCAAGTCATCACTGAACATACTTGTTTTGTTTGCCTCTCAGAGACTCCTAGCCATGCAAACAAAGCAGGGAGACAATGAACTTGGCCCGGAGATCTGGAGACTACTGTGGAGGCTGGGCATCTAGGAGCTTAGGCAATAGGTACTCAACACTGTCAATGTCACTGAATTTCACGGATACAGCTCACAGTCCACAGCTGGTGGGCGTGTTTTAAATGCTTTACTTTCCATGTAAGATATTGCTTCTATGTGTAGACATTTCAGTGGGACTTCTCAGCTCCCTGCAGGTGAGCATTTACCAAGACCATAGAATAACTCTGGAAATAATTGGTCCTTGAAATGGACCTCATCCTACCCTTCCAGGATGTTCCTGAGAACTAGCTAGTGAGATTGTTCTCCTCTGGGGAAAAATATAGAAGAAGTAAACCTCAAACAAAGCTATGCTTATTTCACATGCATATTATTAAAGTTTCACAAGCTTTCCTTTTTAATTTTTGTCAAAACCCCTATGCTTCCTTGAGGAGTAACATAATGTTTCACTGCTTGCTATTCCAATACTTGATTATTTTAGTGATGTAACTTCTGACATGGGAAGAAACTATCTGAATTTAACTTGGCACCAGGAAAAAGGTCCTTACAGTCAGATCAAGCAGGTTAGAACAGTCTTTTAATGGAAGCAAAAAAACCCACTATATAAAATATATCTCTATATCTTCAGTCACTTAAAATGATAGTAGGCAAAGCATTCCATCACTGCATTGACAGTTTGTGTAACACTTTTGTTTAATTTGTCTGTTCTTCCTGTTGACCCAATGGTTTTCTGAGAAACTTTTCTGTAATAGATTTCAGGATATGACTTTTTCAGATTAAAAATAGAGAGTCTTGAATGTCTCAATTATCTTCCTAATAATAGAAGCATATATTCATTATGCAAAATTTCACAGGCATTTGTAGTGAAATTAATTGGGGAAATCTGTCTAGCAGATTCTCACTTTCTTTTTTTTTGTTCCAATGACTTTAAGAGAAAAATTTCTTCTATACATCTGTGGACACAAAATATTTGCACAAAAGGTTATAGTATACCAATATAATACAGTTTGCAAAGGTTTGAGTGGGATTTTTTCCAACATTATTCTGTTAAGAAGATTGAGTCTGTCCTTTCAGTGGCAGGGAATGTAACCTATATTTGCAGGTGTTATGAGATCCACACTGATAGAAGTAAGTGGTAGGAGATGGTAGGCAGCGGCCATGGGCTGACAAGCAGAGTCCTGTGCTCTTCACATCCGTTAAGAAACTTCCACATACCAAATTCATAGTGCCTATTCATTTATTTCCACTACAATTTGTTGTGCTATATTCATGGTATCAATGAAAATACAAACCTTACCCTCAAAGGTCATAGGACTGTGGGATAAGTTAGGCTGGAAAGGACCCTTGGAGATCCTCTAGTCCTTGTTCCAAGGCAACACCAACTACAAAGTTAGACCAGGTGGCTCAGGGCCTAATGTTGCACCGATTCTAACGTGACAGAAAGGTGAGAAAGGCAAGCAGTAACAAAAGGCCGGAAAGCTTACCTTTCCACTTGCCACCTGTGTCTTTTTTAGGGCAACATATACTTCAGCTGTTTCTTTCAAGTCAAATTTTCAAAGGCTTTCCTAGCTGCACAAACTCCACATGTTCTTACTGACATCCCTCTGAAACTCATCCTTTCCATCACTTCTGAGGCCTGGTTTTGGATCTGCACTTTGCCATAAATGAGCTCCCCACCATTGCAACCTGCCCTCCTATAGGTTACTGCTTATTATT
This sequence comes from Phaethon lepturus, assembly GCF_000687285.1. Classification (NCBI taxonomy): domain Eukaryota; kingdom Metazoa; phylum Chordata; class Aves; order Phaethontiformes; family Phaethontidae; genus Phaethon; species Phaethon lepturus. Next base: position 36,864 of record NW_010555306.1, on the reverse strand, counting down.
TTTTTTTCCCTGTTTGACCTGACCATATTCTTCTCCCTACTCAACTTTTCTCTGTCCTCTCCCAATTTATTGTGTTATTGAAGCTGCTCCCAACAAGCACGCATGCTTTCCTCCAGGAAGAGGAGCTCTGCTTCTAGACATTCTCACCTGACCCAGGGCAAAATAAGCAAGACAAGGACTTCCCTTACACCTTTTGAAACAAAGGCGGCAGCTTGTGACATACTGAAAACAAGCAAATATAATGCAACCATCACAACGTTCTTAAAGAATATTTTCAAAGTGACTTAGGGATATGTTTTTTAGGGATCCCAGCTGCACAGGAATTTAGGCTAGTTTTTGTAAGAGAATTTGAAAGCACAGATTTGTTCTCTTCTAAATGTCTATAGAAATTCTGAGTCCCAGCCCTTCCCCGCCTCTGTTTTGGCAGCTACTTCTGACAACAAATAGCATTTGGTTTCTTACATGTAAATTGCCTGTTAGTTACTTTGTGTAATTGACTCTGGTTAATCTAATTTAGGTAAATGTTCTGGAGCATATTAATTACTTAAAACCTTAGCTATGAAAGAATCACATTCTCCATGAACATGATGTGAATTACTAAGTTTCTTCAGGCACAAATGAGAATTTTTATATTTTAATAAACATTTTGTACCCATTTCATAAATGAAAACATAAGCAATACTAGCTGTCTCTCTATTATATGATCCAGTCTAACCAAAATTATGGTTTGCAGAGGGCCAATTGTTTGCAATTTTTCACATATAAAATTCATAACAATTTCCATTTAATAAGACCTCAACATGAGGAAGGCCAGCTAGATGGATTAAAAAATAATTCTGTCTAAACCAGAATGTATTTAAAAATTTTTAAGCATTTCTTGATGTAAATACATTCTTTATAGTTTCCTTTCCTAACAAATTAACATTTTGTAATCTGAGGTGAATACAGAAAGCTCTCTCTGAAATTAGGCATTCTGGGACTTATAAGGTAACTTACTCAAAAGCTATTTATTCATTTTAAGTTTCTGTAAACAGAATATTGAATATTTTCTCCTATTAACTGAAACTTTTCATGGGGCTTTATATTATCTAGATAAGGGTTTACATTCTTTAAATCTAAACATTTAGCCAGCTGTATGATAGAGAGGGGCTAAATTTGCTGCTTTTCTCAAGCAAAGATCACGGCTGATTCCCCTCTCCCGTTTAATTGCCATAATTTTCAAAGAGTGAATTTCTTAATGTTCACCTAAGAGCGTAAATTCCCAGGGATTTAGATTTTTTTCTGGCACTGATGAACACACTCTGCCATGAACCAGGTAATAAGCTTCACAATGACTTTTGACAAATTATTGTAGTCTGGTATTTTCCCTGCAAATGTTCCTTCATTTTTATTTTCATGCTAGTTTTGATTTAAAGCCATAGTTTTACTTTGAATTTTTTTTCTACCTGATATATAATCTGACAATAGATTCTAATTCCACGGTTTCACAATTGTTCCTCTAACATTCCATCTAACTGATTTTATTTTATTTCTTTTGGTAGCGGGAGTATATGTATAATATACTGTGTTGTACATATGTATAAATATATATATATAATATAAATGAATAGTGTCATGAATATTTTCTGTGCATCCCCTATTGTGCTCTGAAATGATGTATAGTAGTGCAAGACATAAAACAGAAAGTGTTAATTAATGTTGGACAAAAATAACATGGTGATATTGATGTGTGGGTCATCAGAGATAATGGTTACTTTTTACAGTACAACTACATTATTTGATATTGCCTTTCTTTCAATAGCAAAATGTTTGGTTGCTGCTTTAATTTCTCAAGGTGCATGGAAAATTTTCTCCCCAAATAGGGGAGTAAATGTAAATTCTGTCTTTGATTGACGTTATGATATTGTTTTTGAATGCTTCACAATTCATTATAAGTGATTTAATAACCGGTTGGCATTTGCATATGTGAATATGCATTCACCTGTTCAGGAGATAACGGAAAGACTGGCTGATCTGAGGATGTACCCGTTGGGAACGTCCGTGGTGCCAGGTCCTGGTGCTGGTAGGACTCCTACCCCGTCGGAGTGCTCAGGTTCAGATCCTCCATGAAGCAAGTGCAACAGTGATATCCAGAGTGTATTTGGTGCCTTACCCTATATCAGGTATCTTTTCACCTCAGCAGATCAAGCCTTTTTTCATGAGAGGGGGAAGAGTGCCTTATGCACCCGCTGCCTTCTATAAAAGGGGCACCCTTCACTCACAACCTCCAATCTGAGTGTGCACAGCGTTTGTTCTGCCTGTTGCTGCTGTTGCTGTTGTCAGTGATTCAGACGAGATCTGTGACCAGGAGGCCTGCTACAGGCCATTTTCCACTTCTGGTAGCTAAAGAAAATGTATTGTCACCTGATCCACCCTGAGGAAAAAGCACATGTTTTCTGGTGAGAAAGGCTGATTGTTCCTGCTCTCTCCTCATCCTCACAGCAAAATGGGTTACGTACACGCAGGATGTGTTGGACTCAAATGTATAGGGCAACACACCTCCTTCAAGGAATCACATGCCCGAGGCGAGAAATGGCCATCATTTTATGAAACCTGACTATACCAAATGGTGTCAGTAGAAAGTGAGCATGAGGAGAGGAATAAAATTTGTCATGAGGATATGAAGGAGAGAAGCAAGTTATTAAGTAAAACAGTGAGACTCAGTTCTCCACTTTATCTGTTCCCAACATGAGTGCCCCAAGAACCAGTGAAGCTTCTAGTCACATACCTCTTCTAATATTTTCTTCTTTTATCATACTGAGACTCCTGTGTCCTAAACAATAACCTTGTGTACAGATAACTAGGCCAGGCTAGTTCTTTTATAGACAGTGTCTCTGAGCATTGTCTGAGGAAGACTGACTGGCTGGCATTGGGAACTCTTCAGAAGTTTAGGGAATCATATGAAGGCTCTGAGTTGGGCTGTAGTGGTTTGTGCACTTCTACATTTTTTAAGTCAGACTGCAGAAAGATGTACAGGGGGAAGGAGCTGTGGAGCTGGCCTGGTCTCTCTAGTAGTGTCCTGTAAGTTGCAAGTGGATTTAGAGACTCTGGGTGTTTCAGGAAAAGGGGAATAATCATTGAGGTTATGCTAGCTGTTTTTGCAGTACAACTACTTTATGTAATGCTCTTGGCTAGTCAGGCCCAAGGGTAGACTTACATCGTGGACAGCCGGTGTATAATGGGGACTACAGACTGTCACTCTGACATCTCCAGAGCTGCCCAGAGTGTCTTTTGTACATGACATTTGCTTACAGCTCCCATCTCGAATGGCTTTGCTTCTGGTTGACAGTGTAAAAGTAGGAGCTTCAAGTACTAAGCAGCAGTGGGAAATGCTGGTGATGGGATCCCTAACATATGACCGTCACTGATCTGCTAACAGTCCCTGTGGAGCCTGCTCTGTGCCCACGCACCGGTCCTTGTCTTGTTCCTCTCTGCTGATGGTAGGCTGAAGCTGTCATTTCACTTGCTGGACTTACAGCTCTTTATTCAACCTATCATTCCCATCCCTGTCTATGGACTGAGAGGTGTACCAGAGGGTGCTTGAACAATGGGTGCAGTATAACCCTGGGGTATAGGAGAGGGGTCTGTGTGATGTCCAGAGCCTGTGGCTTTAGGCAGACATGGGTGGAGAGAGAACCAGAGAAGTCCCTCAGTAAACCACATCCATAATCAATTTGCTCTCTACACAAAGCCACAGAAAGCAACAGTTCTGCCAGAAGAATGACTTACAAGATTTCAGTTTCTTTTCCATGTGGAGCAAACCAAGGACATTTTTAAATGGATGCCATGACACGAGATCTGTGGCTATTTACATGAGTCACCTATGAATGCTTAGGGATGTCTAAGTTCTTGTCAAACGCATACGTTGCATACAGTTGCTAGCATTACTGGAGGGCTGTTGTTTGCTGGACAGCTGAGGTTTGAGTGCTTTTGTTTGCTGAGCAGCAAAATAGTCTAGCTAGGCTACAGAGAGTGTCTATATTCCTCCTTCCTTTTCCAGTTTCTGAATTGAAAACTGCTAAGCTTAATGGAAACACTATCTATCTCCTTATCTTTGGAGAGGTATGCTATCTGCTCTTTAGCCATCTGTTCCATTTATTTTTCACAGTTTTTTCCATTTTCACTTCTTCCTATAAAGGAGTTAAGCACAGATTTCTAAGACTTGCCTTCAAATTCTGTCTTCACAGGAATGAGTTTCAGATGTGATTCACTTTCATTTGTGTAGTTCCACTGTGAAGGAGCAGTCTGTCCATAAGTTTGTGCTATTCCTTTCCAAACTGTTGCTGATTACCTCTATGGTCTGATTTGATATTCTTTCCTGCAGTCCTGAAGGCTACTGATGGGTAACTTAAGCACAGCTGTATGGGGCACAATTTTTTCCCATGGATGGCCAGGGACAATGAATGACAGTGAAAGACTATGCTCTTTTACAGAGGATTAATCAATCATGATACAAAGTGAATTTATAATTTTTTTCAATTAAATTTTAAATAGTTTATAATTGAGCAATTTTGTTCTTGATGAGGGAGAGCTCCTAGAAGAGTAGAAAGTCTCTGAAAATCTAATTCTCTCTGGGGTGGTCTAACACACCATGAACCTTACAAGCTTCCAGGCTTAATGGGCTTTCCTTCCAGCTTGCCAGCTCTAATTAAAGGCAAACTCTGTTTCAGTATGTTATTCTATTAGCTTGCATAAAATCACTCACATTTGCATGAGCCTGTCAAACTTCATATTCAAACCTGCCCAGTCTCCTGAATGAAGCAGGAGCTTTCCTTTCTTTTTCTTCTGGCCATCATGGTTTTCTGAATTAATTGTTAAACTCTTTGCTTCTGCAACTGTGAACCTGACAGGTAGCGCATTTCTCATTAAGAAGGTATTTTGCTTGTTCTGGTGTCACACTGCTACTTTTCTTCATGCTGTATAGCAAGACTGTTTCCTAGTCAAAGAAAAAGTAAGTCAAGGGGTCTGGGGGGCTACCTATATAAAAAGGACTGGCACTACATAATGGCACAGATGTATCCTAGAGAAAGAAACTTGACAAAATATTCAGTATTGTACATTCTCACATTCACAGAAAAAAACTCACTGAATTTACATTATTCTCTTACTTCATTTACAGCTTACTAGGCATTAGTGTCTTTAGTTGTGATTATGACACATAATCCATAAAAATAATGGAGTGATAGGAAGCCAACAAAACTCCTCCTAAAAACTCTTTGTAAAGATATTGGCCTTTACTTTGAAAAAGTGAGTAATAATATGTAAAACAATTGACCATCCTTTTCTTGTTGTATATATTTGTTTTATTTGCTTCCACAATTAAAACGTTAATTAGAATGAAAAAGAGCAGAATCTGTCATGATTCTATTTCTCTCCATCCAGAAAATTTGCAAACTACTTTACAAATTATACACTTTTACTCCTTTGTTACATAGCTTCTTTGTAGTGAAATAGGATGCTTATTCATGTAGAACAACCCTGTAAATATGTTCGAGTCAGATACTGTAACATATTGCATCAAATGCAAATTCCAATGTGATTTTTCGGGTAGATAAATTGTAATTATTCACATTAAGTTTTACCTAGGGCCATTCAACCAGATGCTTCATTTGTTCCTACTGCTTTGTAATATCTGAGTGCTTCACTGGATATTGATGGATTTAACCTCACAATCTCACCATTGAGATATGTTAGTATGATTAACTGTTACGCAAAAGCAGAACTGAGACACTGAGAAATACAGGATCCAAATTAAAATCCATTGAGTAAAGAAAATCTTTGGCCAGTTTCAGCTGGCCTTGCATCACACCCCAGTTTATACATGAGACCTGGAAAGACTCTAGTGTTAGCAAACAGTCTCTTACGCAAAAAAATTATTATATTATGAAAGGGTAATGGGACTTTTAATCAGTGCAAGTGATATGAGCTGTAGTTTGAAATGCCAAGAACACTGAAATGTCAGTATTTGTACTAAGCAGTCACCAAGAAAAAAATTAATATCGTCAGTAGTTCTCTCCTGAAAGAAAAACAATTAGACTAGGACAGTTTTTCTTCCTATTTTCTAATTGAATAGTAAAATATTTGGGTTGTGATTACAACAGAATTACTATCCCTGTGGTCTTCATGTGTCTATCTACTAAGAGCACTTTCTTGCTGCAGGCATTTTCATAAAATAATATCAGCAAAGAACTCCTACAGTGAATGCACCCACACATCTGTTAGAACAGTTGGTTTCACTCAGGAAAACCATCTCCTCACATCAAGGTTTCTTACAGCATCTCTGATAGAAGGACTGCAAGATTGATCTAACATTAGTGCACAGAATACTGTACACACAGATTGCTGGTAATGTAAATGTGAATTGGCAACGTAGTATAAAGATACTGATAGATCTTAGCTGATATGATTTAGTTCTTAGAGAATATATAGACTTATAGATTGAGGATGACACTGAGAAAATTCTAACATTTTAGTAATTTTTAAGGATCTTTTTATCCTCACTGATATTTGTAATTGTAGTGAGCTTTAGTATACCCAGCTCCAGCTTCTGTCAGGATTAAAAAGCTCCCCAAATCTCATTACAATTATATGTGTCAGGGAAGACTACAGCAACATTTGTGCTAGAAAACAAGTTATAAATTCCCTAATGAGAGAGGTCAAACAAACTGAAACCTTCAGCTCAAGATCTCATTATGTACTATTACTTAAATAAACTCCTATGTTGGGATGCTCAGTAAATAAAAACATGTTAATAATTTTTACTCTTAAGAAGGGGGAAGAAAGGCAGAGCAACCTTGATGTTCAACCACACGGGATTTCATAATTCTAATGGATGGCTTAGACCACTCTAATGACCCAGCGATACTGCACAGCATTTTGGTATGTCAGCATTTCATAGAATAGCTCTTCCAGACCTGTTATTTATGTTACTGCCCACCTGATTTTTGGAATGAAAGCTGGCTCCTGGACCCAAGGTGTTTCCAAGGCACTCCTGCTGGCCACACTATTTCTGATACAGGCCAGGACACTGTTGGCCTTCTTGGCCACCTGGGCACACTGCTGGCTCATGTTCAGCTGACTGTCAACCAGCACCCCCAGGTCCCTTTCTGCCGGGCTGCTCTCCAGCCACTCCTCCCCAAGCCTGTAGCGTTGCATGGGGTTGTGGTGACCCAAGTGCAGGACCTGGCACTTGGCCTTGTTAAACCTCATACAGTTGGCCTCGGCCCATTGATCCAACCTGTCCAGATCCCTCTGCAGAGCCCTCCTACCCTCCAGCAGATCAACACTCCCACCCCACTTGGTGTCATCTGCAAACTTACTGAGGGAGCACTCGATCCCCTCATCCAGATCATTGATAAAGATATAAAACAAGACCAGCCCCAAAACTGAGCCCTGGGGAACACCGCTTGTGACCAGCCGCCAACTGGATTTAACTCTGTTCACCAGGTGTCCAGGGACAGGACTGCAGTACTTCCCTTATGAACCATGAAGAAAGGGCAATCGTCTACACAAACCAATTACAAAAAACCAAAATCAACCCACTGACTTCACACTGGACATCCCAAACATGAAGGACACAACACGCAAAAAGCCCCTAAAACTTTATGAAAGGTGTACATGCGATGAATGTTACTTCCTGCCTATGAGAACTTTTTATAATACTTTTAGCATCAAACTTGAGGATGCTGAACTCTGATAGAAGATTTAGAAAGTATAGGGGGTTGATTGTTAGTGGCCTTGGGTGATGTGTCTGTTCAGCCTCAGTGCTGCACTGCATACGTGCTATGCTAGGAAATCTATGATAGAAAGTCCTGTGTTGAGCCCAGCTTTCTTCCACTGATGGTACATTGAGGAGCTGTGTGGATGAGCTAAAGGCTTTCTGCACACAGGCACCTTTCCTCTCTGAATCCTGCAGTTCTGCCCTGTGCACGACCTGCATGAATCTTACACCTTTATAGGTTTATGTCTTTTAGTGAAACATATTTATGAAGTGTGAAAAGGGAGGAAAACAATGGGGAGAGAACATATCTTCCAGTCCAGGAAAGGAGGCAAGATTGTATTTTCTCTCTGCCTTTGCCCAACTTAAGTTTAGTCCTTCTTAGATATCTCTAAGTGGGTTACCTTAGAATTTACTGATTAAGAAATGAAATGCAGGACCCAGCCCAACGGCATTTCTGTCTTTGAATGTGTTTTTGTTATAGTTCATGGGACAAAATCCTCTGAATACACAGCTACCAGGTTGCCATGTCTTACACTAGTCCAACAGCTTTTCCTGTTCTGAACATTAATTTCTTCTTACCCATAACTCCAAATGTCCTCTAACATTTATAATGACAGATGTGCCACTACTTCAGCAGCTTCCATATGTCCTTCCTCTCTTCTGGCAGGGCTCCCTTGTGTCCCCCTTGTCTCCTGGCACAGCTCTACTTTCAAGAGTTAGTATTCCTTTCACTTTTCTGTTTGGCATTTCCATTTCTCTCATCATTAATAAATGTCTGTTGTTCAAGTTCTGTGATGCCCTATTAATCATCTAACTAAAATTACCAGGTACTTTTTTTTTTACTTAGATCAATTTTTTCCCACTTGCTCTTGCACTGTCACTTTGGCTGTGGTTGAAAAATACCTGGTATTTTTAGATTATTCTAACCAAAGATTTTCTGCACTTTCATCAAATTAGAAGGTGTGCAAGTATTAACAAAATACATAACAAATTTCTACCAACCTTCACATTCATGACCTGAAGAAAATTCAGTTGGAAACCAAAAGATGCAGATTTAAAAGCTTTTAGAAATATTCTTCTAGGAGAAAAGATAAAATGTAATGAATGAGAACAGATTAATTTGTTTCTCTGTTCTTGGTCTTCAGTCTACAAGGAGTTCTTTCATTGAATTACAGACAGATCTTTGTCCCTTTAGAAAATACCAATTGTAGGTTTTCCATACTATCAAAATTTAAAAAATCCATTCCAGAGGTGAATAATCTAGCTAATTCACCTAAGAATGCATAGTTGAATTTAGTATTTTTCTAGTGCATAGCTTGAACCTGAAGTGGAATTTCAGGTTCCTGTATCTGCCTGAATCTGCTTTGACTTTGATGCTATAATTTCAGAATCTGCTCCATTTTCATCAAAATTCTTGAAAATGTAAATCTTTATAAGTAGACAAGTATAATAGATGTTAAGAATCATGTATTTTTTAATGTAATTTTATTTACCTACATCTGTTGGTGCCTTCCAGAATTGAACATACACAACTGCTTTTAGTAGTCAGTCAAAAGATGTTAAAAATTCATATAATGGAACACTGGAGTTTTATCCCAAAACCATTTAAGTCAAAAACAAAAGGTAATGGTAATTACTTCTTAAATTGTAGGAAAAGTTAAGCTGTAGCCTTTTTGAGAATACAAAGGGTTATAGTTTCCTCTGTCCATTTCTAAGTACTGGTACTCAGCTGGTATTCCTGGTAAGAAACAGAAAAATGCTCAAAAATTTTCTCATAAATTTTGATTCTTCAGTTGAACTGGAAGTCAAAACAGTGCACAAATTCAATGCACTTTGTAGCCTTTTGAACTCAGGTACAGAAAGAGTAATAAAGAATAGTCTTTCCTCCTCGTTTATTGACTTATTTTCTATTAAAAGAATATGTAGATGTTTTAATGAGCTAAATTTAATTCAGATCACTTCTATGCTCTGAATAAGGCTAAAGTGTTATGCTTTCCTCAGGAATATAATCTGCTCATATGTGCCTGAATGTCCTTTCCATATGCATGAGTGCTCACAACTTGCAGCACCAACAAATTAATAGTCTGCGCTGCCTTTTCAAAGAAGAAGTCGAGACACATGAGTCACTTTACTATTGATTCAGGGACTGGGACTGCAAGTTGCTACCAATAAAGTAATTTCCTAAAATCCTAGCAATCATGGTCTAAAATTTATCACTGTCTTTATGTAGCAAAACATCACTTTTAAAAGACAGAAGAAAATCAATTAGAAATCCAATGGTGTTCCGGTAGCAATAAGAAAGCTCTTTGAAATAATGCAATATATGAGAAGAAGACATGTTGATAGTGGGGAAAAAAAACCTGTAATTTTTATGTGTTTTATCTAAAATCACTAGGAATAAAAGGTTTTAAATGGTGATTCATATATATTATTACAAATCATATTATGGTTCCAGAAAAAACTTAAATTGGATCAATCCCAGACACCATGTACTATTTAGTTAAGGTACAGTAGTCTCTTCATTGGCAAAATTCATGGTTATCTAAAGAGCTTCTCATTTCTTAGAAGTGGTTGTACATTAATCAGGTGTCAGTCAGGTTCACTGTGTTATTTTCACTGCTCCCCACAGAGGGGGTCCATGTCATTTCTCCTTACTTTAAGTATGTCCCAACTATCTTACTGCCAGGGGTAGCAGAATAAGCCTGTATGATCCTGCCATGATGTGACTACTAAATGGCTCTCTCTTTCAGGCCGCTATATGGACAAGGTGTTCTTCAGTTACTGATATTATTTAGTTGCTTTGATTTTTTTGTTTTCTTGCTTCCCAATCTTACTGTATTTCTACAGAAGCAGAATTTGAAGGCCCAGAAACATCTGCCAGAGACTTGACAGTCCAACTCTTTAACCGTGAAAGAACCATCAATTATATATATGATGCAACCGGAATAGCATTCTCCTAAAGTTATTAAATGCAAAATCTGCCTCCTCAATTTCATCTCTGTAGCACGTACATTGTCTGCTGCTATGAAAGTTTTCAGATAAATGTGGCAGTTCCCTTGCCCTAGTGGCAGAGCATCAATATGTCCTTGATATGTTATCTTGTCTGAGAAAATATTGTCACAAAAGAATATGAGAATCAACCCTTAGTTTACTTCAAAAAGCACTCTACAACCCCTCTGCAAATGTAGCTCTGGACTTATTTTTTCCCTCAAGCCAAATGCTATGCTGAGCCTTGGGCAAGCTGCCTTGGCCCTTCCTAAGGCTAAAAATTCCTCAGGGACATTTCTTCTGCAGCTTTCTCTTCTGGCAGCTCCTTTCCAGAGTCTCTTCAGATGTAGCTGTGTGATCTCTCTTGCTTTGAGCCCCATCTCTAACCATATGTAGGTTATCATACCCCAGGGAATTCCTCTCCTTCCAGGAACCAAATATTCTCCACAGGAGAGTTCTAGCATCAGCCCTTGGCTGTTTGTACATAATTCTTTCCGGTCCCCAGCAACATCGTAGCTCCAAGCATTCCCTGTCCTTAATCTTCATCCTCACCGTAGGCTGAGCCTTTTGATTCATCCAGAAACAAAATGCTAGTTATTTAAAAATCCCCAATTTCCTTTGACAGCTCTTCTCTATCATTATTTCCTTTGTAGCTCTGGGCTTTCTCTTTCTCTCAACCCTAAGCTGAGACTTAGCCAAGACACCCTTTGTCTTCCTCACTTCCTCATGGAGAAGAGTTATTCTTCTGTGCTTCATTTTCCTCTCAGAGCCCTTCTCTGGCTATATTACATGCGTAGCTGGGGACTTCTTCTTTTTTCCACCACCTAATCATAGGCTGAGCCATTGGTCAAATTCCCCATTCCATCCAGGGACTAAACCAGTAGCTAATGCTGCTTAGTTTTCTGGGGATCTCTATGGAGTATCTTGCAGTAAGCTCATGTTTATGCATGTCTGTGTATAATGCACTGGACATTTAGGAGAACAACATCATAGAGAACCTCACAGGAAGGCTGGAAATATGTTTAATACTCTGAAACAATTTCTTGCAAGGAGCTGAAGTTGGAAAATCTTCATCTTGGGTGAATGCTCTAGCCACACTGACATTGATTTCTCTGAGAGATCATATTCTCAAAAATCTGTCCATTGCTTTTTATTTAGCTGGGGAAAAGGGCTTTAAGACCTGCAAAGAGATAGACATAATCAAGACATGCCCAGAAAATGGCAAGATTTAAGACGTATGTCCTCAGCATTGATATTGGCTGCCTCAGCTGATATATGATGTATTTTGAGGTATAAACATAGGGCACTTAGGGTTACGGAGTACACTCAAGGAGCCAGAGGCCAAACTCACTCCACTGAATTAGGATTCAAAGTTAAGAGCACAAACACTTCCGTTTCCATAAATTCTGGATCACAAAATGAAGGTGACCCTGAAATGCTTCTCTCTTTCCATTAACAAACTGGAACACTTTAATGATTATGCTTTTAACTCGGATACGTTTTAGGTGTTTGAGTCTAGAAACTTGTCTCTGTAGAAAATCCTGTACAAAGTACTCAGTAATTCCATTTTTTTTATTAGGGAAAATTATTTTTTGATGTTGTTAAGCAAAATTTAACAATGGCAAGGAATTGCTTCAGGATATAGTTGTTTTGAACTTCCTCATACTTTAAAAATCATCAGCTGAGCTACTATGAATGCAGTATTTTTCATAAGATTTCTGTGTAAAGAATGAGTTTTGAGGGTGAAACATAACTCCTCGATACAATTCCAAGAAATCTTGCAATGGGATACTATATAGTGTTGAAATACTGTGCATTCACTCAAGAAGGTTTCTTCCAGAGAATATGGAATTTGTTGTGGAGGATGAAATGCCTATACTGACAAAACCCCCCAAATTAAAAGCACAATTCTTTCTCTAGACATGTTTTATTGCGTTTGCATGGCAAGGTTTTGGTAGTGGGGGAGCTACAGGGATGGCTTCTGTGAGAAGCTGCTAGAAGCTTCCCCTGTGTCCCATAAAGCC
>NW_010555306.1:5373-24062 GCF_000687285.1 Phaethon lepturus | reverse complement strand
AGCCCAACCCCACCCACCCCAAACCTGCCCCTGCCACTGGCCAAGGCTGAGCCCATCAGTGATGGTGCCAGCGTCTCTGGGATAACAGAGTTAAGAATCGGGGGAAAAAAATGGTGCCACTACAGCCAGAGAGAGGAGTGAGTATATGTGAGAGGAACAGCTCTGCAGCCACCAAGGTCAGTGCAGGAGGAGGGGAGGAGGTGCTCCAGGTGCCCAAGGAGAGATTCCCCTGCAGCCCATGGTGAAGACCATGGTGAGGCAGCCTGTGCCCCTGCAGCCCATGGAGCTCCATGATGGAGCAAGATCTCCACCTGCAGCCCCGGGAGGACCCCATGCCAGAGCAGGTGGGTGTGCCCAAAGGAGGCTGTGACTCTGTGGCAAGCCCACACTGGAGCAGGCTCCTGGCAGGACCTGTGGCCCTGTGGAGAGCGGAGCCCAGGTTGGAGCAGGTTTGCTGCCAGGACTTGCAGTCCTGTGGGGGATCCAGGCTGGATCGGTCTGTTCCTGAAGGATGGCACCCCGTGGCAGGGACCCAGGCTGGAGCAGTTCATGAAGAGCTGCAACCTGTGGGAAGGACTCATGTTGGAGCAGTTCGTGGAGAACTGTCTCCCATGGAAGGGAACCCAGGCTGCAGCAGGGGAAGAGTGTGAGGAGCCCTCCCCCTGAGGAGGAAGGAGCAGCAGAGACATCATGTGATGAACTGACCGCAACCCCCATTCCCCGTCCCCCTGCTTGTGCTGCTTGGGGGGAGGAGGGAGAGAAATCGGGAGTGAAGTTGAGCCTGAGAAGAAGGGCCCCTGCTTGTGCTGCTTGGGGGGGGGAGGGAGAGAAATCGGGAGTGAAGTTGAGCCTGAGAAGAAGGGCGGGCAGGGAAGGTGGTTTAAGATTTATTTTTTATTTATTATTATTCTACTCTGATTTGATTGGTAAGAAACTAAACTAATTTCCCCAAGTCAGGTCCATTTTAGCTTGTGACAGTAATTGCTGAGGGATCTCTCCCTGACCCTATCTCGACCCACGAGCCTTTCGTTACTTTTTCTCTCCCCTGTCCAGTTGAGGAGGGGCAGTGATAGAGCGGCTTTGGTGGGCACCTGGCATCCAGCCAGGGTCAACCCACCACACATGTCGATCAAAAATCACATTTATAAAAGTAGGTTAAAATGAGCTCAGTCAAGCTATTAAAAGAGGTCTGTTATTTAGGGACCAAAAATAAATGGTCAGATTTGTCAGTGTTTTTTCTGACAAGTACAGAAGACCATTACCCTTGCACTTTTTTGAGATGTGAGAGTTCCGGGTTTGTGTACCTCTAGGCAGGAAGGAAATTGTATTTAGCTTATTAAAATCTTGATAAGTGACTATCATATAAATGGAGCTCACTATCACCATTAAGTTAAAAGAAAATACCTAGTGCTATTTTTGTAGGATTCATGATCAGAGAATGTCTTTGATTGGCCTAAGAGAGCCTTGTACATCTAAATGCCTGTGATGACTGAGGTAGACCTGGGGATGTACAGAAGTATAACTTTGGACTCCAAGGGAACATTAATGTAAAAAAAAAAATCAGAGAGAGTTCTTTTGCTTGGGTATTCTGTCTATGTCACTGTATACAGAAAGGCTGGATTTCAATCCTGAAGGGTTCTAAGTAAAGTACCTCTTAGGGTATTTTCTTGGAATTCTTTTGTAAAATGACAGTGTGTTAAATACCAAATAACCTGAATTGTCTTCAGTCCTGCAGACAGGCAACCACTCTGCTTGTGACTGAGCTATGCAAAAAATTACATAACAGCTTATACAGCTGATCAGTGCAGCTGTTTTTCATCCTTCTTTTGAAGTTAGTTGGAGAAACATATTCACATACACACAAAGAGGTTTCCTTAAGTTTTAAAATCCTGGTCACTTGTTTCCAGATTTAACAGATATAATTGAATAACACCTGAAAGCAGCAAATAGAAGAGGACAAGTAAGGTATGATAGGACATGTCTGTGTTTGTGCAATGAATTTCATATGAATGAATCCTGGCAGAATCCTCACAGGGAATTTAAACCATTATCCCATGGACTAGGTAAGAGGATTCTCTCTCCAGTAGATAGAGGAACTGGGAACTCTTTACTAAATCAAGAGCATTTCCATCGGAATCTTTCTCCACCAGCTGCACACAGGCACATATGCACGTTTACACTCTTCTGATACATATGTATTAAAATTCAAAATCAAGTTGATAGATGCTACAATAATTACAGGGAATACAATGAGTTAGAGAATATTACTGGTGATTTTTAAGAGTCTGTATAGTGATTTCTCTCTAGGGCACATTTTATTATTGCATGAGGTCCTTTCTAGCCCTATGTTTTCTGATTCTACAGTTAAATTCTATTCAAAATATGTTCTAAAAAATATAGAAGATTTATATGTGCTTATATAGATAGTATATGACAAGTAGAAAAATCTGTGGATAATAGTACTAAACTATGTCTGAACTGCCCTGGTACAGAATGTAATAAGTATAACTATACACACATAAGTATACATAAATTAATGTTTTCAGGCAGCTACAAATTTATATTTAGCTGTCTGTGGCTAGACTGATTTTGTATAATCTGATACTGTAAATAAGATTTAATTAAAAGGTTGAGGTTTTTTTAGCATGTATATATTTCTAACGGAGTACTTTCATATGTTAGATATTACAGTATGAAGATGAGCAGTGTAGAGCACTGTTATTTTGGCACAATAGATTATGTAAGTGGAGTAGACTTATATCATACTTTTTATTTTAAACAGTTAGTGACCTAAGTTGTAACTTTAAAGGAAATGTTAAAAGATCAAGAGGAGTCAAGTGGACCTGACCTTAGTGCAAACCAGATGTACTTCAGAGACGTCACTTCATTCATTACATTTGTTTGACACTATCTAAAAAGCAAGTTCTAAACCAAATTTGTGAATGAGTTAAGTTTAAATACTGTTAAGTGAGGTTGCTATGCTGTATAAAATACATGTCTTTAACATCAGTGCTATACTGTACCTAGTGATGCTGTTGAGATTTTATTCCTCTTTGTTCCAAGATGAAAAAGATCATTTTCTTTTCTATTATTGCCTTGTAATTGGTTTGGCTTCATTATATCAATATGAGTGTACTAAGCTAGAAAACATATGCCTAGTTTATCTTCATTATAATGATGCAAGTAATATTAACAGATTCACAGAAATTAAACTCTCTTTTCTCTACTTCTGAACTTCATTTTGTACTGTTGAAGGTCTTATATCCTGGGAGTCACTGGGGAATTTTAACCAGTCAGATTTTCTCGTTTAATAATTTCTGAAAGAAATATGAAGAAGTGACTCATATGAAATGTTGATACCCCAACATCATACTAGCAGAACTTATAACACAACATTTTCAAATAAATCTGTAAATTATATAAACAATCTTTTAGTACAGAAGAAAAATGCTGTATTTTGTGAAAAGACTGGCATGGCTTCTGAATGCCAACAGAGACAATGAATCAGTAAATTGTAGTACCTCATTGCCTTGGGTAATTTTTATTTAATCTCTGACACTTATTGTAAGTGAAACAAGCTTGTAGTTTACATGTGAAGCCATAATGTCGATTTTTCTGTATTACACCAAAAGAGAGTAAATTTCCAGTGGGTAATTGCCATTTGAAATCCTTTTGTCATCATTTCGACACGTAAAGTAGAGCAGAAAATGCAACTGGTCTGATGCCTGAAAATTCTGAAGGAAATCCTTAACTATAATGTATACATTACAAGGTATACCTTTCAGACTCTTCACCTCTAGAATTATTTATTCCCTCTGTTAACTGATGAGGCTCTCAAATGTGGTAAGATAGGTACCTAGGGATGGGCTCTGGGTGGAAGAGAAAACCTGCATGCCAAGTCTCTTATAGCTAGTCAAAACAAAAAGGAGAAAAAGTTGCGTTTGAAACTCTACCATTCCCTGCAGAGCAGAAGGGCTTTTGAGAAAGCACCTCCACCCCTGAGATCCCAAAATCACTCCTTAAAGTAGGCATCTGCAGCCATTCCTACAAAGAGGAGGACAGAGCTTACTGTTTTCTTTTAAAACGTGGTGAGAGGGAAGTGGTGATGCTGTTGTGCTTTGTGGGTAAAGCACTTGTCAGACAGAAGGTGAACTTAGTTCCTATGTTTCCCTTCCTTCTCTCTTGGATGACACTGCTTAGCATGCAGCCCTGAGGGTAAGACATCTACTTGGTAATGGATATGTGTTAATCTCCTCAGGCTATGGAGAATCTAAGACCAACACTTTTGGGATGGCACTTTAATTATTAGGATGATGTCTTTTGGAAAGTTAGTAAAATGCAACTTCATTTTACATTGTACTTACCTGTGAGATGCTGAGGGAGAACAAAAAATGAAAGGTCAGGATCAAGAAGGAGAAAAAAGGGGACACTTTCTGCATACTTGCATTTTTCCTCTTTCGTAACTGTTGAATGTTAATTAAAAGCAGTATATATTGGAATTTGGTCTGTATGCTAAAATATATTTCAGTGATATTTGGCTGTTGAAGTTTTAATTAGGAAGAAATACCTAAGACTGCTGGAAAACATCAGAAATAAAAGATGTTCTAGAATAGAAAAGCTGGCAGCAGAGATCAGGATACTAAATGAAGGCAAGTAAAAATCAGCAATTTAAACAGGAGGTGCTGAACTGACTAAACACTGTGGAAAGAATCAGGGTTTATATTTGCATGTTAAACCTTAGACTGAACCTGTGTTCAACCTTCTTTTTACATCTTTTAACTGGAGCCTAGGCCTGAGCATATAAACCCTGAAAACTACCAACGCATCCAAATTCTGAAGGGTCCTGAAGATGGGTCCTACAGCAATAAAAATGTCCATGAGCAAGCTAGTCCAAGGGCTATTTAATCTAGGTGCTTTTGTTATCCAACAGTTACTAGCTATTTTTGCTGTGAATTGGCTCCTATTTCCCACCAAACTCATTTACTGGGTAACAAAGAGTTTTCAATTTTCCAGTACTTGTCCATCTCTTCACATACTTGCAAGTGTCTATAAAAGCACTAAAAAAGCAATCTCCTTAATCTTGAAATGACCTTTATATAAAATTGATAGTAAAGTGCTGGCTATGTAGCAAAAGACAAAGAGAATCACCTTTCTTTTTAACAAAGACTGGTTGAAAAACTCACAAGTCACTTTTTTCTCCCTCTTCCACATAGATGACTCAGCCATAACTGATTGTGCTGACCTGTTGTACTCATTAAGCAACCTGTTAACCTGGCAATAAATTGAAGAGCAGAGAGGAGAGTTGGTAGTACAATGAAGGCATTCATCAGGTACTTGTGGATATTGCTACTTCTTCTCCTGGATCTAGACACTTGACTATATCTTTTTGGTTGAATGGTGATAACCTAAGCTAAAACTGTAGCTTAGGAAGCAAAATGTTTTGCCACCTGTCCTGGTGGGCTCAAGCTTTAAAGCTGTCAGGGGGAGGCAAGGAGCGAGGGGAAAGTTCTGAACTTGTTTTGAAAAGAAGACCAAAATATGAATTCAGACCTCCAAGCTGGAGCTCATACTTATGGTGTACCTACAGACTGGTTCAGAAAGAAATGACTCCTTGAAATTGTCTTAAACCAGTTCACTCTATTCTAGATTTCTCAGTGGAGAAATCTGTACAGAGGAACATCTATTTATTTATCCTACAGAAAGGACTGCAACATAGCATAAAGACAATATTTTCTAAACTTAAGGTATCTCAGTATTAGATTAATATTAACGTATTCTTTCTCTGTAAGAATACTTTTACAGTCTTTTTGAAGGCTTACAACTATTATTGTAAGGCTTATAACTTTTAACATTTCTGTATCAGGAAAACACCTATAGAAATTCATAAATCAGTGAACTGAATTAAACAAAGTTCTACTAACTTTTTGCTAGTTCATCTGCAGTCATGTTTCTGTGGAGATAAAGAATGTACTTGCCAACTCTACTGTCTTTGAAGGCTGACTCCAAAATGGTCGTTTCTTACTGCCCTCTTTTTTCTGTATCTCTGCTGATTCAGAGTTAGAAGGTTTGCTTTCACATAGTATTACTGATGAACCGGTGGATAGTATCTTGTCTCTGATACTCTGACTCTGATGCTGAGCTTGCAGTGCCTCATAGCTTGTCAGAATTCAAATACTACAATAAAAAATTCCTGCAGCTGCCTGGAGAGAACCTCAGTTCTGGTGAATAACTTGTATTTGAAATTAAACATAGACAGGTATTAAAGCAAAGACTTTATTTCTTTGAAGACCTATACCTATATCTTCTGTAGTTGACTTCCAAAAAGGGTAATTTATCTGTTGGTAAATCATTTTCCATCCTTTCTGCTTGTGTATTTTGACACCTAAGGTACATTTTTCCTAGCTATCACTTTGAATTCTACAAGTTCTTTCTTTCCAGACAAAAAACTAACTGTAAGTACAGTTCAAGTACCTCAGGGTTGGTATCTTTTTATTATGATCATGTGTTTGCTTGGGGGAGCCCTGAGCCTAGAAGAAATTGATTTTACATATTAGACTCAAGGCTGAACACCACAGTATTTGGTTAAGTGTATGTAAAAAAATGTTATTAAAAAGTAGTTTCAAATGCAGACTCAGGAATTTATTTTTGTTTTCTTCGTAACATTTACAGATACAAATGTAGCTGGTAGTATGGAAATGGTGTGGATGCCTTCTAGACAGACTCTTCTGTTTCTTTGAATGGGAGACCTAAACAGGAAAAATCAGGAACTTCTGCAGTGCATTGAAATAACTATAAACTATTGGAATGCCATGGAATGAATAGCTAAACTCAAGTTCCACATACTTAAATACAGAATGCTTGCAAAAAGAAAATGGATTATTTTTTTCCTGTTTTTGAAAAGAATGTTAGTATGATTCCAGTTATATCATAAGGATGATACAACTTTCATTTAGTCCTTTGTGATCAAATATCAGTTGTGCTGCAGTGCAGTAAATTACAAGGGAATAGCTGACTCTTGCTTTTAGCCAATAAGCTGGTGTAGAAGAAAAATAGCTTCTATGAATGTGGATGGGAAGGATCCAAGTACTCCTCCAAGTGTGCTGAACCTCAATTACAGTTACCCCAGATACCTGGGCTTGCTCCCAGGAGCTCTGATAGTGAGAAAATTATGTTCACTCTCTCAGATTCCTGATGCTTCTCCTTTCCTTTCTTATACACTGTTTTCAAGTAGTTATCCCTCATCTTCTAGATTGGGCCTCCCTTCTGAGCATTCGCTGTAGACATATCTGTTCCTCAGTACCCTTAATGAGGAGGGGATACAGCAGATTTAACTCTGTTGTGTGGTTTGAACTCCCATGATACGGATCCTTTGTTACGTGATATCATACCTTTTCTTTGACAGGACTCCTTTTTCAATGTACAGGAGAGATGGTGTTCTCTCACGGAGATGATTTTCAGCCTCCTGTTTTACTATGTTGTTACTGTGAGTCCCTGTTCCTCAGGTACTGTCCGCTGCTCAAAGCAGGTTTAAAGGCAGGAAGAAATGGTCCTGGAGAGTGGTAGTAAAGGAGGTTCTTCCTACTGCTTTACTAACTACAGGTCCTGAAAGAGATTTAGAGAACTTGGAAAGTTACAGAAGAAGAGGAAGATGTGTGTCAGAATGAAGTGGCCCACAGAACAGGAGTCTGTCTTTGTCTCTGCTGTAAAATTATTTTCATATGTAGCTACTAACTTTCCGTTTGTTATTTTCGCCACACTGAATTTTTCAGACAACTATGAGCTAAAGGGTACTCTCTGAAGATTGCTTAAAGAATGGGACTTACCTATATTGTAATTCCTGAAGTGTCACTTGGTTTTGTCCCTGTATGTTACCTTTAATCAGCCTCAAATCCTTGGTAGACAATTTTACTTGAGTAAAATTTGAAGAATCATTGTTGCTTGTATGTATTATATTTTTTGGGAGGTTAGCGGCAACAAAACAAGGAAGTGTCCAAGGTGTGAATGTCACACAACTGTGCAGTACATGGTCTCTAGGACATATGCTCCCTTAAAAATCACCCTCCTTAACAAATTACTTTTTCTGTTGCTATGCACAGTGTCAGTCATTCTAATTCTTTCAGGATATGGTTGTGCAGCCAACATACGTGACTCGTCTATTATACATCTCTAGGTTACAAACAGAAATGCTGTGGTCCATCTTGCTTTGAGTATTGCTGACTGTTCACGCTGTACTCCTATATTTAGTCAGTACTTTATGGCACAACTTATGAAATGGGCATATTATGCTTTTTTAGGTTTGCATTTAGTGGGGGGAATTACTTATTCCTTAAGAACGTTCAGCATGAGTCTTTTTATCATGGGTCATTATTTCTAGGTAAACTACATTATTAACCTGTGTTGTGAATAGGAATTTTCAATAGTAGTTGAAATGTTAAAACACCCGTTTACTGACCAAAGGATACATTCAGGTATGTGTGATCACTGCACTCTTTCTTGGAGTGAATCTTTCTTCATTTGATACCCTCCTAGCTAAAGTTATAAGGGTATCAACTCTGGTGTTACAGGTGAATCAAAGATCTTTTCATAGTAACATAGCATTTGCTCCTCTCTTGTATTCTTATTTTCAGGAACTGAAAGCTGTTAATAATTTTATTGCATAGAATACATTACATTTAAATATTTACTCTGTAAAGAGATGACTTCTAACAGGATAAAATGCCTAGAGGGAGTATTTTGACTGGACTTTGTGGATCTTTTCAGGCTGTCATGATTTTCTCATTTGTTCTCCTTTCCATACTTCTTCACCACTTGGGACAGAAGCTAATATTTTGGATCTATATTAAACCAGTCTGAATCAGACTTCGTAAAACAAGCCAAATGTCTCTGGGGCTGCAAAAGTAAAAGCTCTACTTGTGTCTTGCTCCCTTCCTGCAGTATTAAAATATGAATATGTCACGATACTTAGTGGTCTTTTTTCTAGTTTTTGGAAGTCTGTACATGTATTTGAGGTGGAACAACTAATATATATCTCTTCCTTTTGTATGTGGAGCAGAAATGCATTTTCCTTACTAATCTAAGACAGTATGTTTTGCATGCCAGAGATTCGATCCTCTAATGCTGTGGTAAAACCACCTACCACTTTTTCCGTGTCTATACAAGTGGGAGCTGGAAGAAGTAGGTTAATTCTCAGCTCAGCCAGAGAAATGCCTGAGACAGTTAATTTACTGAGCTCCAGTTTCCAAATTTGTAAAATAAAATATTAACTGCCCATCTCAGATTCAATAACAATTTTAAAATGCCATGAGGTTTGGAATTGCTTTTTTCCAAAAGTATATGTGACTAAAAAAGCTTTTTGGAGACTTTGTTGCTAAGTCGAGTTGACCTTTCTCACCTTAGTTATGTCCGCATTAGCAATAATGCTGCCTACAGGAGAAGATTTGCAGAGTGAAACAGTTGGTGCTGAGGGTCTCATTCAGACAAAAGGGTTTATTCTGGACTAGCTTTAGTCTGATTTTATGGACTGAATGGTTGGAATGCAGTAACTAAGCTCCTGGATCATACCTTCTCATCCAGTTTCATCTGAAAGAAAATAATTTGTTTGCTCCAAGGCCACTCCACAATGTAAATTAAAAACACAGTAAGTGCAGGTGGTTAGTACATTCAAAAGTACACTGCTGACGCAAACTAAAACACTAATGTAATTGCACCCTTAGCCTCTTATAGGAGAATCAAATTTCAATACAACAGGTTTTCTTCTGTGTTCTTATACAAGTCAGATAGTGTAACTTCATTCTGACGACAGATTCTTTCTCCAAATCTTTTTAATGCCAGTTTTGAAAGGAACTTTTCTAAGGATTTCCATTTTTCCAGACACTGCTTTTCTCTCTCTTCACTTCTTTACTTAGGTCGTTATGATATAAATAAAAACCGTGTGCTGGACAGAAATTGTAGTTGCTTTGTAACTCTGTGTCACAGGTGAAACTGCTACTCCTTTGGAGAAGACGATGATGAATAAGGAATAAAAATCACTGCAGCTGCTTGCTTTGAACACAGGGAAAGCAATAGATCTGTAGGCTCCAAGCTGGTGAAAAACAGAGAAAAGCCTCTCACAATCATAACAAAGGCTGGAAGTGAGGCAGGGAAGGTGACCTGTGATAAAATCCAAAATATGTCATTTGCAGACAACTATTCCCCCTCAAATGTGAGAGCACTTTGTGTATACTTTCATGAGGATAATGGGGTGGGAATGTGGTATTTCACAGAAACATTATGAAAGAGTTCTTGTCACACACACAGAGAAAGAGACTGGAAAGTATATTCACATATTTCAGTCTGTCTGTCTTGGAATACTGGCTGGAATATAACAACAACTAAGCATTCATCAGCTTGCGCTTGGCGTTTCAAAGTAGTCCAAATCTTGTGTTTGAAACAGTCAAAAAGTGTATGTGAAACTATGCAGAAAATTACATCTGTAATTTTGTATGTAAACTTTAAATAAAATGTTCTGACTATGTAATCTTTAAACTCCAACCAATTCTACCTCAGTCCAGGCAGAATGCCACACTGGTTTTCAAACAGGATCCGTTCTAGTATCATAATGTAGAACAAACTAAATCTGTTCATTTTTAAGTAAAAAGCCACCAGATTGTTCATACAGGTTGATATCTGACTAAATATAAATACATTTTTAAAGTATTATTAATACGTGTTCCAATAGACCAAATAATAAAAGGCTTAAAGGGCAGATGTTTATATACACATATATATGGACTACTAATAACCCTGAGCCTGGTTTTACAAAACACAGTTACAAAACACAAGAATCTTCCAATAAAAACTCACTTTCCAAGTGTGGTGGAAAATTAATATTTTTTTGAGAGATCTGGCTAAATTTGTCCTAACAAAAGGAAAACTCCTTTCACCTGAAAGCCAGCAGTGTCTGATGGTTTCGATCCCCCACCTGCGAGATAAAATAATGCTGGATGTGCCCCTCTTACAGGCTTCACCAAAAGCCATCTCTCCATAGTGTTCACTGTGGCAGTTAACAAGCTCCTTAAGGAGTCCATCCCGCCCAGGCATGGGCACTTGGCCTTATTAATGTGTAAATGATTGTCCGGAGTCCATCCTTCCCATGAAGAGAAGGCTGTGGGCAGACCTTATTACAGCCTTCCAGTACTTCAAGGGGGCTTATAAGAAAGATGGGGACAGACTTTTTAGCAGGACCTGTTGCAATAGGACAAGGGGTAATGGTTTTAAACTAAAAGAGGGGAGATCTTGACTAGCTATAAGGAAGAAATTTTTCACAATGTTGGTGGTGAAACACAGGGTTGTGTTTCAACCAAAGCACAGGTTGCCCAGAGACGTGGTAGATGCCTCATCCCTGGAAATGTTCCAGGTCAGGTTGGACGGGGCTCTGAGCAGCCTGGTCTAGTTGAAGATGTCCCTGCTCATTGCAGGGGGTTGGACTAGATGGCCTTTGAAGGTCCCTTCCAACCCAAACCATTCCGATTCTATGAATGTAGCTTTGTCAGCATTAGAATGCTTTTCCTCACTTCTTTCCTTTCTTTGAAACGGACGTAAGTGGGGTCTCCGCAACCACTTGGCAGAGAGCAAGGATGCAGAGTGGGGGAACCCTGCCCGAATGTTCTCTCCCTATGATCACAGCCATCACAATTTCTGCCTGGCCTGTCTTAAATTGTACGTGCCTTATTACACACTAGGAGCCCCGAGGCTATTTCATCATATCTCTTTAACTTAGCAAGTTGGGTGGTACGTATGGGGACAACAGATATGTGGGTGGCTTTCTAACCAGTTCTACAAGGCACAGGCCAATTTATTAGAAGCAGTTGATAGTGTGTATTAATTCAGTAAAGATTCTGAAATGCAAAGTTGCCCAGATGTTTGAGCATTCTAACTGAAGAGGTTTATCATTGCTTTTCAAAAAGTTTTATAGGTATATTTGCATGAAGAGCACAACTTTGCATGTAGCTAAAAATGTACGGTATTCTTAACACATTACATATCAGTGCGGCTGTATTGTCTGGAAAAAGCCTAGGAAATGGA
Organism: Phaethon lepturus; assembly: GCF_000687285.1. Taxonomy (NCBI): domain Eukaryota; kingdom Metazoa; phylum Chordata; class Aves; order Phaethontiformes; family Phaethontidae; genus Phaethon; species Phaethon lepturus. The sequence goes on along the minus strand of NW_010555306.1, from coordinate 11,999 downwards.
TCTTCGGGTTCAAACATTGTCATTTACACAGCTTTACAAAGAAGCTGGATTCCACACCTCGCTTTCCTTCCTAGCAAGGAAGATTTTGGCTACACTTGCATAGAATGGGTAAAATGAAAATAATAATTTAGGTTGAACTTGGGAAAACTGCTGCTATGGGAAGAAATTCCACTAAATCTAAAACTAGAATCTTTGGGATATAAATGTCACTGGATGAAATAATGTGTTTGTATTTGTACTTTGCTGATAAGAAGTACAAAACATTTTAATTCCTGATATCACTGGGGTAACATGCAAAGTGTGGGTTGTATTATTTTTTTTTAATTACTATCGTCGTTGCTGGCTGTGTATTCATATTCGTTATCTCAACTAACGGATTAAGACAGTGTTTCTTTGATGTATTCTGTACAAATACTGTTTGTCTTGGATGGTAGCTGTGTTATTGTAAGAGGAGGAGAAGAAAAGTGATAGCTCAGAATTTTAAACAAAATTGTACGTTGAGGAGAAAGGGGAAAGCAAAGTGAATGAAACTGAATCTCCCTCTGCTTGGCCAAAATGAGATCATCACTTACATAGGTAATTAAAATTGCAAGAGTCTAAGGTCATGTATTATCAGTAACCCTTACAGGTTAAGTTCATGAATTGCATTAACTTAGAAATTATTTTGCTCTTATCCTTTTGTATGCAAGAACTTGATTTTGCCTTTCTGGCAAATACATTGTTTCTGTGACTTCTAGGAGAAGGAATTACCAACAAAGGTATAGAAAGTTTTAGTAAACAGCTGGCTATAATGGGAACACATAGGAGAATAACCCATGAAGGTGTCAAATCAAACATGCAAAAGAGAATTTGTTTTATTCAAACTTGTAAGGTATTTCTATCAAATTCAAATGGCCTATGTCTGTGACAACAGTGTTATTCTAGTCCCAAAAGTACAAGCCTTTTACTGATATCCATTATGAATGAGATTTTAAGAAGCAAAAATACAAAGTTGTCATAATTTTTTTCCAGAGTAAAATGAAATAATGATTTTTAAGGGTAAGACTTCTGAGAATTAAAATTTAAGAGTAAAAAGAAAAAGAGGTGGATTGGGTTGTCAAGAAAATACGCAGCATGATGCAGGCAAGACAGACCTTGTAATCAACAAACTGGACTCTATCAATGCGTATAAATACCTAATGAGAAGATGTAAATTCTCAGCGGTGCCCAGTGACAGGACAAAAGACAATGGGCACAGACTGAAATACAGGAGCCAGGGAGGAGCTCAAAAAGAAACTTTTGTTTTTTGGTGTGAATAATTAAGATTGGCTGAACTGACCTAAGAGTTGACTGATACCAAAACCGGAAGCTTATGCCAACCTCTTCCTGTCCCACTGTCAGCTGCCTGAACCTATTTTTTTGTGCCGCGAGTACTTTTCAGGCACCTAGATAAACTAGTAGATAACAGCATCAGATCAGCTTGGGGCTGGATGAGCACCAGGGCAGAGTACCTGGCAAAGAGGAGGGAGTACAATGGCCTTTTGGTTAGCAGCAAGCTATTAGATTGATTCAGCATCTTATTTCAGATGTAGGTGTAGAAAATTGTACAGCCTCTTATCTTTATGAGTTGAAGAAATGGTAATAAAAGATAGAGTGAGGGAAAAGATGAAAAAAAACATTTTGAAAAATTCTAACTCTTTTGTAGAATCAGAGATAGAAGAGAACATTGGCTCAAACGCAAAGTGACGAAGCATTTTAAATACACAGTAAGAATTCCATCTGTAGAGGATTAAAACAAAATGTCTACACTTTTAAATTAAACATGAAATGTTTAACTGAAGTTAATGTAAAAGAGAAATGCAAAACTATTTGTAGGAGCTCTGGCTTATGTTTTTTTAATTTTCTTTGTTCATTTTATTATTCATTCATCCTTTGAAAGTGGAAACAGTCTGTTTCTATGGGAAACAGATGTGGTTTTACTTTTTCCCTTCCCCCCCAAATGTCTGAAACTTAGGGAGACATTAGTATGGAAAAAGGATGGTGGAGGTACCAGCTGGAGATGGAGAACAAGTTATACTTTTATCCTTTCTTTTGTTAAATCTTCTGTCTCTGTTGGAATTGCAAACAGTGGATTTGTTTCTTATTTGAAGCACAGTGATGACTGCCCTGTGGTACTCAGTATAACATGGTGCAGCAAAGAATTGGGACCAAAACGAGAGCTTGGATGAAGGAGCTCCAGCTGGTAGCCTAGTGGATAGGTCACTCCTAACTTCAAGTCCATGATCTGAAATCTGTCTTCCAAGGACTGTTTCTACATCTTATCTAAATATTGCTTACTGTAAAAAGCATAAATAACTTGCACTCAATTACCTATCTTACAGTTACTCATATTATTCCCTGGAAATAATTGGTCATCAGTTTGTAAAGATTTTGTTAGTTGCAAAGACACCAGAAAATCTAAGACCTAAAAGACCAAATACCAAAGTGAAGTAATTTCTGTGAGTCTGGGATTTGGGGCTTTTGGGTGTGAATGCTGGAGGATATAATTCCAGTAATCAATTGGTATCTGAGACTTGGATGTGAAATGTAGGTCGTCAAAGTTTATGGATGAATTCAGCAGCCATAAAATACAGCAGACTGTAAGGAATCTGAATTTCTGCACAGCTTTTAATTTGCTACAGGGCAAATCTTCAGCTATCATAAATCAGCCATGCTTACTTTGGAATGAAATAGATGCCAAAGCTACAAGAAAAGGGTTAATTTGGTTTTACTATTGAGGATCTACAAGCTCCTCTGAGTTCAACAACCTGGTTTGAATACCCATGAGCAAGATGATTCAGCTGGCCAAAAAGGGTATCAGATGAAAAATTATTGAGTGCAATTAATTTATCAGATGGACCAAAGCTGAAAAATATCCATAGTCTCAACAAGACTGTGGAACCAAACCCATGTTTTAAGCTGGACAGGAGTAGCAGCACCACTGGTGATAGGATGCTCAGCTGCAAATTAAATAATTAGAGAGATTTGAGGACTTTTTATATGAAGTTATAAAGATGTAGAATTCCAGGATTTAAGATGCAAATTGCATTACTTCTTGACCATCTGTGGAAAAAAGACTTTTTTTCTGTTGCCTCTAGAAGGAGGCAGATGGAAATATTACCTTCAGGAGTGAAGCAGAAGATGAACAGAAATATTTATCATGAAAACATGTAAACTTCACAAGTTTAATTTTACTGATGGCAAAATCACAACATGAGCAAGCAAGATAGCAGTCAAATTCAAAGATACTATGAGTTACAGATGAACATTTTAGTGTTGCTGTTGACTTCAGTGAATACAACAGACACTTAATGGTGTTTGAAATAAAACTAGTGGCATTATACTCCTCTACATTTTTCTCATTGCTGCTATTTCATTCACTTACTACCGAATGCCACATTACAAAATAAAAACTGCATATTTTACATTATGAATACATCATCAGTGAATTTAGTTTCATAATACTGTGATGAAATATTTTCTGTATTCAAACATACAAAAGAATTTGGGGATGATATAAAATAGTTTTGCCTAAATTGTTTTTAAAAGATGAGGTCAGAGGCTGGAAAAATCTCTTGCTTGGTCTTTAGGATTAAATAGATATAATTTACCCCATAATATATATTTTGACCTATTTTATATTTTTCAAGGTAGATTTTCCTGCCTGCATATTCATATACTCTATTCTTATAATAGCTTTTGATTGTATTTCAAAAGAGCATTTTCTTATCTTGTAATATTAAAGGCTTTTTGCAATACAAATACCTGGATGCCTTTAAAATGTTTTAAGAGATTTACTAACTGTGAAAGCCTTATCTTTGTTTTTAAAGCTCATGTTTATTTTTTCATGCTGCCTACATAAGATTAAATGCATATAGGTCTGCCTTTGTACAATTTAATGGAGTAAAATCAGCATTTACATTTTGTCATTTTATTTTTAGCATACACTAAAATTATTTCTCCATATGATGGAATCAACAGATTTGTTATATAAAACTATTTTGCTTGCTCAAGCTCAGATGAACCAGTTTGCTCATAACCAGGAATCTGTCCCTATGCTGTGACACTCGACAAGCCTGAAAGGAAATCACCTGCTACCATCTTAATTTCAAGAAAAGTGTTAATCTTCTTAGAACCTATTCTAAAACAAGAATTACTGAGAAAAGAGAAGACTCATGAAAAACTGTTCTCAGGTCTTTCTAATTCATGCATTTTTCAATCAGGTGATCCCTGTTTGCTGTATTTATATGCCAGTATAACAACTTTGAGAAGTGCATCATTTCAGCAGTGTCAATAAAGCCACAGACTAGGGTGTAAAACCCTCTGTAAATCATTTGTTGGATGAGGAAGGAAAGATCTTGAGGCTGAATTCATCATTTAGTTGGAAGTGTTTATGCCCTACAGATGAGCAATCTTTATGGTTTAGTGGATAATATTTTATATTCACAACACTCATGTAAAACCTATTTGATGCTTGCTACAGGAAACAAATTGTGGGTGGGTATGAGTATCTAAGTCTACATTTGAAGGATAAAAGGTAACCTGAAGCTATAGTGGCTAAGTTGTCTTAATACAGATTTAAGTATTATGTCTCCTTCTTATGCTGCCCTGTGTAGGGTTTGTATAGCTTGTGTGCCTGGGATGTAAGAGAACCTTATCCTTACACCAGGAAGCTGAATGTGAGTGACTGTTCTGTACAGTAGATATGCTGGCATGCTTTGACTGTGCTAACTGGATTCATTGGAGTGGTATCCCCAGTTTCAAGAATTATTTAAGAACAAATACAGCTAAACTCACAAATGGGTTTTGAAGAGACTATTTTAATTTATAAGTATTATCATGAAAAAAAAATTACTCTGTCCTTCATCCCTGAAGCACAACGACTGACTGATTTCTGTGCATGAAGGGAGGAAGAGAAGAAACGGATGATAGCATTGGGTTGCTATTTAGACAAAGTAGTAGAGGAGTAGGTAGGAACCATCAGCTTCAATCTAATCCCACTGTTTGACAGGAGTACAGATCCAGAGAGCCTCATTGGATGGACACATTTTCTTGCGAAAGTAACAAGCCACTATGGACTCCTTTAAATCTTTGCTAGCAATAGCATGGATAGAACATATCCTAAGAAAGGAAAAAGGATAAACTTAAAAAATATTAAAAGTTAGTGATAAAGAGGGCTGGCAATGAGTTCATCCTTCGAAGGGCAAAAGACTGCCCTGAAGTATAGCTTCCAGTGTCAGTAGCAAATCATGGTTCAAAAATATCTCAGATCATTGATAAGGTGTTCACAGGGAAATATAAGCAAGTCTTAGCTGCCAGTCTTCCAGCTGACAATGTGAGTGGACACTTTGGCCTACAAAGTAATTCACTGGATATTTTATTGAAAGATTGTTTTTACATATCTAGTAAATCAAAACTTAGCTCTGAAGTTTTGAGCTATTATAGCTAAACCTGGTGATATACCCTAAGAAATAATAAAACTTCTGGAGGTCCTGCACTTTAGATATTAAATGCAGTCTTTCCTACCTTGTCCTTTGTAATTGTTAAGCAAAGACACACATGCTTATTGTTTGGTCTTAAATATCCAAATCAAATCCTCCAGCCCTTTAATGGTTTTTCTCCTCTTCCTGAATTCTCTCCACAACTTAGTGAGATGCCCTGCCCCCTTTTTCCCAGAGATATGCACTTGATGTAAAGCTATGGAAAACTTCAATGTTCAAATACATGTTGTTGTTTCTTCACACGTGAAAGAACTGAAATTGGTATCTAAACAAATATATTTTAAAAAATATCAATCTAAAAAGAACACTTAACCATCCTCCAAAGGCCGGCATAATTGTTGTAAGTTTCCTGTGTGTGCCTGGCTCTTTCCACTGATTACAGAGTATCCAGATGTTGAATTTAGACTAGATGTGTAACTTTCAGAGAATTTGATTCTGAGAGATGAATCCCATCCTCAGCCTAATAAATGGAATCTGGTAAACTCAGATGACCAAACTGGTACAAAAATCTATTTTAACAATATCACCGAGATTAACACAAATTATACAATGAAACAATTTACAAAATAAAAAAATGTTTACAGATATGGTGTGATCACAACCATTTAACTCAGTCCTTCTATCTCTCCTTTCCCTTCCACAACTTAGTGAGATGCCCTGCCCCCTTTTTCCCAGAGATATGCACTTGATGTAAAGCTATGGAAAACTTCAATGTTCAAATACATGTTGTTGTTTCTTCACATGTGAAAGAACTGAAATTGGTATCTAAACAAATATATTTTAAAAAATATCAATCTAAAAAGAACACTTAACCATCCTCCAAAGGCCGGAGGATAATTGTTGTAAGTTTCCTGTGTGTGCCTGGCTCTTTCCACTGATTACAGAGTATCCAGATGTTGAATTTAGACTAGATGTGTAACTTTCAGAGAATTTGATTCTGAGAGATGAATCCCATCCTCAGCCTAATAAATGGAATCTGGTAAACTCAGATGACCAAACTGGTACAAAAATCTATTTTAACAATATCACCGAGATTAACACAAATTATACAATGAAACAATTTACAAAATAAAAAAATGTTTACAGATATGGTGTGATCACAACCAT
>NW_010555306.1:0-5347 GCF_000687285.1 Phaethon lepturus | reverse complement strand
TCCCTACCTCTATGGACAAGAAAATATTGTTTTGCAGAAGGAAAACCCCATGGGGTAGAACAAAATAAATGCAAACGCACACACATTTTCAGAGCAAAGGTGCTCACTGCAATCAGTTGCATAGGCAACAGAAAGCACACACTAGAATTGAGTACATACAGACACAATCTGTTGTTCTAGTGGCCCATCGTATTTGTTTTCTTATCCACATGCATAGTAGACTCACGAGAGCATAGTATTCAAAAATCTGTTTTTACCTATTACTATCCCATGGTAGATTAGATATAACTACCATTAGGTGACCATATTTTTTCTCTTTAAATAAGAATTATTTTTCCAGAGGCTCTTCTAATGTGTTTATCACCATTCTATATGAATTCCTCACAAACAGAATCAAGTTTATGCTCATAATATCTCTGTGAAATAGAAATAAAAATGTTGCTAACAGGAGTAGATGTCGACAAAGTCTAATTGACATCAGAGTTCTACGTATTTCAAAGGGACGATGAACCTGGTAGCCCTTATCAAGTAGGCACTTGCAAATGCACGCTGAAGTCCCATCGACTGTAGCGGGTTTTGAGAATATACTTATACATGTATATAAGCACTTTTTTGGATACAGGTGCATATCACAGAGGATTGGAAAAGATGTAAGATTCCCCAATTAATATCTCAGTCACAGAGTCGTTCCTCTGACTGCTCTGTCCGTTAGCTCTCCAATACAAAGCGTAGGATTGAAAAAAACAGCTCCCCTAGCCCAACAAGTAGAGTACTTGCTGGCAGAAATGTTTTATCTGACTAAAAATGTGAGTTTGTTAGCTGCTACTGCCATTACTCGTAGTCTGAATTGATATTAATCTTTCACAATGTAATGAAAAATCCCAGCAAAACATTTCTATCTTTTCAGTAAAGGTATGACGTGAAAAAAATAACATTTTCTATTAATTAAAAAAAATTTTTAAATAGAAAACTTTTATTTACATCTTCCCTTAGTGTCGTGGTTTAATTCCAGCTGGCAACTAAGCACCACACAGCCGCTCAGTCACTCCCCCACGGTGGAATGGGAGGAGAGAATCAGAAGAGTAAAAATGAGAAAACTCATGGGTTGAGATAAAGACAGTTTAATAGGTAAAGCAAAAGCCGTGCACGCAAGCAGAGCAAAGCCAGGCATTCATTCACCACTCCCCACGGGCAGGCAGGTGCTCAGCCGTCTCCAGGGAAGCAGGGCTCTATCATGCCTAACAGTTGCTTCGGAAGACGAAGACAGAACTCCGAATTTCCCTCCCTTCCTTCTTCTTCCCCCAGCTTTATATACTGAGCATGACGGCATATGGTATGGAATGTCCCTTTGGTCAGTTGGGGTCAGCTGTCCCAGCCATGTCCCCTCCCCAACTTCTTGTGCACCCCCAGCCTCCTCGCTGTGGGGTGGGGTGAGAAGCAGAAAAGCCCTTGGCTGTGTGTGAGCCCTGCTCAGCAATAACAAAAACATCCCTGTATTATCAACACTCTTTTCAGCCCAAATCCAAAACACAGCCCCATATTAGCTACTGTGAGGAAAATTAACTCTATCCCAGCCCAAACCAGCTGACTTAACTAAGTCAACACTTATTTAACCCATAAAAGATCTTAATCTCTGTTTTGGAACTGAGTCCCATGTTCAGTTGTGAGGACATGGAGAGGAGGACGATTGAGCCCTTAAGCCTTAAGTAGGCAGCAATGTGATGTGTTGACCTGTGATTAAAATATACCAGCTATTGGAGGTGAAATCACTGTATGATAACCTTCACACGTGAGGTCTCATACGAGTCATGGGGGATGCACGGAACTGGACAATAACATGTGTGAGATAGAGAAAAGGACAGGGAATCTCCACTGCCAGTGGCCTGCAGTCACAAAATCCACGTCTTTGGCTTTTGAAATTTTGAAATGACAAGTGTGGTAGAGACGTTTGGTCCAAGAACCAGACTGCATCTATTCCAAAAGATCCCTGTGAAATGTGTAAAATACAAATGTGAGGATCTTCAGCACACTCTGTTTTAATCCACCGATTTTCTTTTTGTGCATTGTAATGTATAACGTATTAACAGTGTACATTGAAGCCTACAGGAACACAGTGCATATGTATTGGGGAAAAATTAAAAGCTTGTGTCCTCTCAAAGACACAGTTTCACACAGTGTAGTCTGAGACTTACTCGCAGTTTCTCTCCAGCAACACCTTCATAGAAACCATCATGCTTTTAAAAAAAGGTCTTCCTGTGCACTGTATTTTTAACTCTTCTATTAAAGAGCAGAGAAATAACAATTTCAGAATAAAAGCAGTTATTTTCTTCCAGAAGGCATAGCTTTATCAATTAGAAATAGTTACTTTGTCAGTCAGATGTTGAAACCGGATGCTAACCTGTGAATTAGCTGCCTGTTGTCTGAGGCGATGCGTCACTACACAGATACACATATTGTTAAATGACCTTTGTGGATAAATTTAGATGGTCACTTAAGGAAAAACTGTCCGTTTCATTTAATTTCCCCAAAGTCTTTGTGCATTTAAGGATCTCAGTCACCCTGGAGTGATACCCAAGGTACACAAATAATTAAGGAGATCTTATAATTGAATATTTTGAAGTGGTTGTTTAAAAAAAATGTTTAAATGCATTGATGATTTGTGATCAACAAACCAAACTTAACCACTCTCCTCTTTCACGGTCCTTGTTGCCTCTTTTTGTTTGAGAGTTGTTCCTTGACTTGTGTTACTTAATATGCACTATTAATGCTTAACTATTTTATGATATGTACTATTTAGTTTGCATTTTCCCTCAGAGACTTCAGTCAAATATTCGGGCAAATGTTTATGAAGTGGCACGTTCCAAGACAAATGATGGTAGGATTTTTTAAAGCTAAAAGTTCTATTGTAATGAACTGGTTTTACCTCTATATATGTGAAAGGACAATCCTTTCTCGTTTAGAAAAGAGGAAGTCACAGTAAATGTTTTCATAAGTAATTGAACTTCATTTACCAGGTAGAAATGCATTGCAGCAGTGATATTTACCATATCAGTGATTACAAGGCAATTATAAAATCACACCAGCTTATTAAAATTGATGAGAAATGTTATACCTATACATGATTTGTTAAAAGTATCACTGCAGCTGATAATTTTACAAAGTATGCAGTGAGAAAATTAACAAGATATGCTCATAGTAAAAACAGGAACATTTAAATTCTTCAAAACATTTCTTACTTACATTTTTTGAGTGAGAAATCACAGGAAAGAACTTACAATTAAATTGTTTTTTTCCACTGAAGTTGTAGTAACAGCACCACTTAAAATCAAGGCCTTCCCTGAAAATAGTTCTGCATATTTCACATATCCTTTAACTGTTTTCTAACAGCAACAATAGTGATATACTTGCCTTTGTACAGTGGGTGTATTGAAAAAAAGATTAGTGCTGAAATGTTTATAAAGAGCAATATTCAAAGCTATGCCTAAAAATATTCTGAGTTATGTTTCTATAAATGTACAAGTGCTTAGCCAAAGAGCAGAAATATTAGCAGTTTTACCTAGCCAATACCCAGTGTGCAATATTTAAATTTGGAGTTATTGTAATTATTCACAATGTTTGTATGACAGCTATTATACAAATCTAAATAACTAGCAAATTGAAGGAAATTGTAGTTTGCTGCTAAAATTTCAAAAGCAGAAAGAGCAGCTGAACTAATAGATTATTCTTTATGAGATGTCTGCTCAGATCTTATATATAACTAATTCAATTCTCATAACAAATTAAGTAAATTAACTGGAGAAATTAACATAGAAAGTTCACGAAAAAGTAGGGAATGATGCTATCTAATAGTTTCCTTTTAAACTTACTGTTAAAGATGTTTTTAATCCATGATATATAAAGGTGACACCTTGTGGTAATAAAGAATATTGCGCCACTATTCATTAACCCCCAAAAGGGTGTTTTAAACTACCTTTTCTATATATACAAAGAGAATAATGTTATAATTGAATCACAGTTTTGGCCAGTAATCTTTCACTCTTAAAGGTATTTATTACGTATCATATTAATACTATTTTAGATTTAAAGTGTCTTAATTTAAAAAAAAATCAACCAATCTTTACCTTGACCTTTTTTTTAAATTTGTTCTTGCTCTGGGGCTTTTGTAATAATTTTAAATCTTTACAAGTGGATTTAAACACTGCTTCTCAGGTTCAGCTGAATATTACACTTGCTCCTGGTTTAGATGAACACAGAAAGTACAGGAAACCTGAGAATCAGATTAATTGCATCTCTTCTATATAGATACCATGTGCACAAGCATGCCACTCAAAAGCAATACAGAGCACGGATCATGTAACGACGTCTGCAACACACCCCGGGGCTATACAGCAGTACCTGTGTGCCTACCACCTTCCTGTTGGTGGAAGTGTCAGTCATTGCAGTGGCCAAAAGGGTAGTTCAGTGGTCTTAAATGATGTCGGGAAACGGGGCAGCCACACTACTGTATGTTTAAAGCTGCTCTCCTAGCAAGTTATCACAGCTTTATCATTACAGCTGCACAGTGCTGAGCCTGAACTGATGAGGTCTCTAATACTGGTATCAGTCAGCTCCTTCTTTTCCTACAAAACATGGCAATACCTTATTTAGTAACCTTATTTAGCAAAAAAACTAATTCTCCAGCCTTCTCCTCATTCTAGCTTTCAGTCCAACTTTACCAATGTTGATGCTTACTACAGATAAACCTACACAGAAACCATCACACCCTCACTTGGCACCAACTACCCCTCTTGGTCTTGCAGAGCCCAGCAATTAGAAGAGCCTCTGCCAAACCCCAACTATTCAATTAATTTTGCATGTGGGCAGGAGTAAGCATGTAAGTTGGAAGTAAAGCTTTTCTTATTCCCTTCAGTCTTAGCAGTGTACTTCAATGACTTGTTGAGACCATATTTACCGTTGCATGTATGTTCACTTCCCTCCATAAGTTATGAGAGGTATGAACTAAGAATCACATTCCAGCTGCCTTCCCCTCATTAGCCTCAGAGATTAAAGCAGTTGAAAGTTAGTCTGAGGGAAAAGTTAGTTAAAAAAAATTAACAAGTGGGTGGTGAATTTCCCTGAGTGGGTGGCCAGATATCAGCCAAAAAGGTACTAATATTGGTGAAAGCAGTAGTTTAATGGGTTCCATTTTAATGAAGTAGTTCACTGTTGTGGTTTAACCCAGCAGGCAGCTAAACGCCACACAGTCATTTGCTCACTCCCCCCACAGTGGGACGGGGGAGAGAATTGGAGAAAAGTTAAAATTTGTGTGTTGAGGTGAAGACAGTTAAATAGGACAGAAAAGGAAGGG
>NW_010555305.1:30422-30752 GCF_000687285.1 Phaethon lepturus | reverse complement strand
TTGTTGAACCTCATGAAGTTCACATGGGCCATTCCTTGAACTTGTCCAGGTCCCCCTGGCTGGCATCCCGTCCCTCAGGCATGTCAACCACATCACTCAGCTTGGTGTCATCTGCAAACTCGCTGAGGGTGTACTTGATCCCACTGTCATTGATGAAGACATTAAAGCAGTTCTGCATCAGAACGTCAACATGGAGCTGCCAAGAGACCTGGCAGGGCTGGCTCCTACCGTGCGGTCAAGCCAGTGGTTTGGAGGGCTGCATCTCTGCAGCGTGCTTGGGTTCGGCACCGCTTGCTGCTGTGCCATGATAACGGCCCAGGGATGGCCCGC
>NW_010555305.1:0-30323 GCF_000687285.1 Phaethon lepturus | reverse complement strand
AGGTCTTGGGCTGCATAACATTCACAAATTATTTGCTCTCAAGTGAGCTACAAGCTTTGGTTGCTTTTTCTTTGTATTTTTTTACTTTTTTTAAAAATAGCATTATTTGATGGCAAAATCTGGGCTGATCTCAGATTTCAAAGTGAACCTAAGGCTCTTTAGGGACTGATACAGTCTGAAAAGGCGTGGGCTGTCTCCATCTCAGCTAGGGAGGGTTTTTTTTGTCTTTGCTTTAGTTACCACAGCTTCTTCCCAAAGGCAACCTCCTTCCTTTGATCCAAAATAAATTCTGGGAAACTGTTCACTCATGGATCACCTTCTGCGGCATCCTTGGTGAGTTAACCAGCCAGCGTCATACAGGGGCCGACCAGCTGCTTGCTCTTTCTTCTGTTTTGAAGGATCAGGTGGACAGATGGAAATGATCTTCCCGGGGAGCAAATCGGCTCCTTCGCGAATCTGTTCAACTGTGAGGGCAGCTGGAAGCTTTAATTCAGGTACCTCTGCAAGGAGTGGCTTCAGACACCCCTTATCATCTGTTAGGCCTACCAGGATGAGGGCATTCCTAAGGCATGAAATTTGTTGATAACTTGCTCCACACAGAAAACAAAAATATGGAGCAAAGGGAGCTTCATTCATTGATCAAAGAGGAGGGAAAAGGGATGGAGCTGATGTTACAGATCAACAGTGAACTGCCTGTGATGGAAAAAGGGATGTTGTACTTTCTGCCTTCAGAGCAAAAAGGTCTAATGAAGTGCATGCCAAAGAAAGGGAAAACCCCAGCCTCCATCCGAAGGCAGAAAGGAGTTATGCTGAATCTCTTGGAACCCTTGAGTTAAACACCTGCGTATTGGGTCTGGCTGGGCTGGAGTTAATTTTCCCCATAGCAGCCCTCATAGTGCTGTGCTTTGTGTTGGTAGCTGGGAAGGTGGTGGTGACACGGCGGTGCTTGGCGCCTGCTGAGCAGTGCTGGCACAGCGCAAGGCTGTCTCTCCACCATTCCCCTCTCATCAGCAGGCTGGGGGTGGGCGACATCTTGGGAGTGGTCAAAGCCAAATTGACCAAAGGGATATTGCATACCATATGACATCTGCTCAGCAATAAAAGCTAATAGAAAGGTGGAGGAAGAGCATTCGTTATTTACCACGTTTGTTTTCTGGAGCAACCGCTATGCGTACTGAAGCCCTGCCTCCCGGGAAGTGGCTGGACATCACTTGATGATGGGAAGTAGAGAATAAATCCCTTGTTTTCCTTTGCTTCCACACGCGGCCTTTGTTTTTGCTTTATTAAACTGCCTTTATCTTGACCCATGAGTTTTTTTCCCCATCTTATTTTCTCAACCCCCTGTCCTGCAGAGGAGGGGAGTGACAGAGTGGCTTAGTGGGCACCTGGCTTGCAGCCAAGGTCAACCCACCACACCATGTTGACAGGAACAGATAAAGATAAAACACAATAACAGAAACCTGTCTCAGAAGGAGCAGGTAGGTCCCAACTGTCAACAATAATGTGAACCTATAACAAGCACTCTTGTTTGAAAATGAATCCAACTGAAAATGAAAGATTAAACAAGTACAACAACGTAAGAATAAATTACACATAAATCTCTCTGGTGTTCAGGATCAAAGGAAGATTAAAGAACAAGTTATGGAAATGTGGTAGAGGCAAAGAGAACCTATTAAGTGATATCATTTAGCGAGTATACGAGTAATAGAGAGTTCACATCTAAGTTTAGAGGAAAGGGAGTGAACCTGTAGCTGCGAAAAGGGACTTCAAATGATATGTGGCATGAATGAATATGGGATGAAGAAGATTTCTGTAGCTCAAACCCAACAAAAATACGATGCAGGAGCCGAGCTCCAGAGCTGCTGGTATGAGAAAACCTGCTTTCAGTTGTGTTTCAAGGGTGATTGAGAAGGACCGAGTTCTTCCAGTCAACCCTGCAATTTTGAGAGTGTGAGGGTGCACACCAGCTACATGAATTTCTGTCCAGGACACTGAGCAAGGGTGCAGGTGGCTCCCTGGGGCAAGGGGCACTCCTGGGAGCAGCAGGGTCCACCTTTGGCACCCCAGAAACTGTTCTGTCCCTTTCTGCCTCTGTGCCGGGCTCAGGTCACAGCCTGTTCTCCAGTGAGGAGGCTTAGCAGGGACTGCTTTTCTCTCAGGAAACAACACTAAAATACTTGTCTGCGTGTGTAAGACTGTACATGTGTTTATGCAAGCACGTTCTTTGACAGTGATGATATTAACACCAAAAGGCTGTATGTCAGACCCTTTGCTCTCATATTTCATAACCTTCTGACTCTTACAATCTAAATAAACCAAAATGGAAAAAAAGGGACCCTCTTCTCCCTACTAATACAAGTGAGAGTGATTAGAAGCAAGCGCCTTGTCCCAGCTCATCCAGAGAGTCCACAGCAAAACCAAACCCTGAACCCATGATCCCAGAGCCTGTCTCTCAGCAGTGCCCCGCTCCATGCTCTGAAAGAGTGATTATACAGTATTAAATAGTAGCTACTTCTTGGCCGCCCGGGGTAATAACCTGCTTTTCTCTGCCGCTTCTGACCCTTGGCCCAGGACAAGCTTTCAGAGAGAGCTGTGTGAGCGAGGGGTGTGCGACGGGACAAAAAACAGAGCAGTGCTGCTTTGACATAGAGCTCACTGCTGTACGAGCTCCCCTTCCCCTTCTGGGTGGGATGGTGTGGAGATTTCTGGTGACTGGTCACGGTGCTTCTCCCCTGGGGGAAAGTCTGTCTCTATCTTTGGGGAAATAGGACGCCACACCACGCAAAAGGTGCCTGGATCATCTGGGAGGGTTAGGGGACCTCACCCCATGTGGATACTCCACCCGTATCATCACTGCATCAGTGATAGGAGATTCAGGGTCTATTTGATCGTCTCCAAGAGGCAAGCAGTGATTGCACTGACACCCTGAATGTTTGTGGTCATTGCAACCATTCACCCATCGTCTGAATTCTTTTTTCAAGTTTTATCTTTCTTCAGCGTAGCCCGTAGTTTTCTTTGTGAAAATCAGTCAGGAGAGTTTAAGGAAGGAAGAAAAATTTAACAAGCTTTTTCCAATATTTTCCCATAGTGAAACCATCTGGAAATTGAAAGAGACTAAGATGGGGAAGGTATTTGCATGTGCAAAAGACAATATAGGAACAGCTGAGATTATATCAAAGTAAAGACAGTACAAGGTAGTTAGAGGGAAGATTTGGCCTTCTTTTGGCCTCCCAACCCAAGCAAACAGCAGTCTTTGGCAGCTTTGAAAGTTATTTCTTGCTCACACCTCAGATGGGTGTGCATTTGCTAAGTGCATTGCCTGCGGGCAATTTGATTTATGTTCAAATGTTTGTGGTACATAAGGTGCACGCAAATCTATGTATATATATATGTATTTATTATCAAGGCATGAAAAAGCAGACATTTTCAGCCTACACTACACAAAACAGCTCAAAGCTGTCCCTGGCAGCAAAAAGCCTTGTGGAGGTCCTGACCCAAGCCATTGTATAAGTTTCCCTATGCAAGCCCTTATCTAAGCAGCAAATGCCTGTACATAGGTGCTCGTATCAGTGCCTGCTCATGTTATCTCTGAGCCAGAGCAGGGAGCAGGAGCTGAGTGAGGTCCAAGTCTGGGGGCATGGGTGAAGGGTAAGCATCTCATGCTGGGGAAAGGGAGACCATGTGCCAGCACCGAGCTGAGAGCTATCACTGCGCTACCGCTGCTGCTGAGACCTGGCCCCACCGCCAGCAACAGGCTGCATCGACCCCATCATGCTTAACCTCTGTGATGCACAGAAAACTGCTCTCAGAGAGGAAAGCTGCTTATTTAATGGACCCGGTATATGTCTCATGAGACAAACTCTCCATTGCAGGGACTGTCTCTTCATCCTTGTATGCAGTCGTGTTGTTCTGGCTGTTATACAGTCAAACTGCATAAATAAAATATATCCTGCATCTTTCATCATTAACAGAGTTCTCATAGCGCTTTTCATTTTTAGACACTTCACCTTTTCAAATCACTCATTAAATATTAATAAATTAATCCCTCTCACTCCTGTGACGCATTCAAGACATTTTCATGATGATAGTCTTATGTTCTGTTTTTTATTTGAATAGCAAATACATCAAGTGGATGTATCATTCAATACAATTAGCTGGCAGTTATAAACAGTGCCAGAAACCAAGTCTGGCAGGCTGATTTTTGCTACATGTGTTCAACTGGCGTTTAAATACAGGGAGTGAAAAATGAAGAGCTATTGGTGTGAATGGTTTTTAAAAAGTTTGTGTTCTTCAACAGATTGTTTACCTGTTTCCCTTCAGTTTGCATGAGTCTTTCTTAGTGGAAGTTATTAAAACCATCAGTAAGGTTGGCAAGCTGTGCTGAATGCTCACGTATGTCTAGGGAAGATCTTGCAGCCACGGCAGCATCTCTGCAGAAAGCGAGTGTCTGTGTGACATGTCCCTGGAGTAAGGGACTCTGCCACCACCCCCAGCACAGCGGGGAATTTGGGAGCAGCGCCTCTGAGCAGAGAGCTCATGCAGACCTCATCATCATGGATACAAGGTACTTGTATACCTTGTACACGGTGGAAAACCATGCTATCCAGACCCATTTCCAGGAGAAACAGAGAAAATGCACTTCCAGGCCACCAGCTCTACTCCAGGGACTGGTGACCAAGGTCTGGGTGCTGAGAAGGTGAAGACGCCGCTGGTCCCAGAGCCAAGCATACCTCGCCAGCAGACAGTGCTCTCTCTGCACTCAGGAGACCATTTCCTGCAGGACAGTAGCCGTGACTGGCTTCAGGTGAGCCTGATTTCATTAGCTTTAGTGTAAATCTCAAGGACTTACAAATGGTGCAGCAATAATTGGGAAAAGTTGCCTCATTCTGAGAGTCGCGGTGTTTACCTGGGGTTCAAATCAACTCACATGAACCACAGCCTTCCCTGATGGTCTCGCTCTCAAATAACGACAAAACCTGCTTGTGTGGCCCTGTGAATCCCCGGCTTCTTGTGAGAAAGTGCTGACTATGTGGAGTGACAGGTCGGCAGTGGCTTCCCAGGGAAGTGTCACCACCGCTGCCCATCTGTCCCTGCAGATGTACACAGCGGCCTGAGGCTCATGATTCAGCTCGAAGCAAAGTGAGGTCTGTTTCTTTCACGCTTTCAGAAAAAAAACCCTTCACCGGTTCTTTTTTGCCACGTCGTTCAGCCTTTCCATGTGAAGGTGACGTCCCTCTGACGGTGCTTGTTAGCAGGCTTGCTGGCCCGGCACGATCTCGGCAGTGATAAAACTCCCGGACAGCTTCATGGCAGGATGACTTCATCCGCACCACGCCATCAGCTGCTGCCCTGCCACCAGGCACCCCCCAATCCTTCAACGGGGAGCAGAGGGTGTCAGTGCCGTAGGTCCCCTCAGGGGCACTTTGCAGGCTGGAGGATCACTGTGTGTCACTCAGGCTGGGTCCCGCCATCTTCCCAGTCACCCGCTGCCCTGATGGAGGTCTTAGACTCTCCGGGAAGACTGGGGGCGGTCCTGGCAGGGACAGGAGCCGGCACACACCGATGGGAATCGATGTGAGGAGTATTGCTTTTTCCACAGGCAGAGACAGGGAGCTGGGCTGCCGGAGGGGCCTGTGGGAGCACCTGGCCCGGGCTGAGCTGCCTGGCTGCAAGCCCCTCGCTGGGACGAGCTGTCACATTCCCTTCACACGCAATGAAAAACAGGCATGTCCAAGGTGTGGTACAGCTGATCTCTCTCTGACATCTGCTCTGGAGCGAGACGAATCAGTCTCTCCCGGTCTCTCTTGGCTAACTACGGGGGGAAACGGGGGTGACTTGCTCCAAGTTAGGCGAGGCGAATCCCAAACTAGGTGGGCAGCACCTGCGTCCCGCTGCTGGTCGTCCTCCCGCGTCCCAGCCCCGCTGCCTCTCGCCGCCGCGCGCTGGCTTTGCAGCGGGGTGCTTCTCCCGGAGACAGCGCTGACAAGGAAAGGGCTGAGGGCACGGACACGGGTGGGGAGGGAGGCGACGGGGGGAACAGCTCTGGCAAAGCCGCACCCAGGCTCCATCTCAGACTCCTGTGAATGCCCAGCACTTCTAGAGTTTTATTTTGGTAAGGCAAAATACAGGATAAACACGCGAAGATTGCGCTCTCAGCAACATGGTGTTCAGGGATCACCCACAGCCAAAAACACTTGTTGAGAGTGGCTTTGTTTACTGTCTGAGTCCTACCTGGTCAGCGTCATGCAAGACCACGTCTGCATAACGCGGCAGCTGCACGCAGCCAGCCGCCGCAGGACCCGCTGCCTGGGCAGCTCCTGCCATCCCCGTTTCCAGCCGCGCACACCACGACCCACGAGCACTTTGCGCTTGCAGGATGTAGGAAGTTCACGTGTATTTTACAACTTACTGGGCGCCCCCACTCATGGCTGTCAGACAGTCCTGTGGGTCCCGGGACATCACCTCCTCTGACTGTCGCTCATTTGCCCTCCCCGGCTTTTGTGGCTCTTGCACCATGGCCAGCTGTAATTACCTCCGGGCTGGTAATTGTTCTGCTGCAGCGCTGCCCTTTTCATCCCCATCCCAAACGACACTCCGGGAGCGGGGAGGTTTTCGCTCTGGCCCTCTGGAGCTGGGGGGTGCAGAGCAAAGCCGAAAGGGAAGGCGGTTAAATAGGAGGAGGGTTGCCACGCTGTGACGTGACAAGCAGCTGCTCCGTTTTGGCAGCTCTGTCACAAGGACGCTCTGCTTGCCCCCGGCCTCCCCCTGCTCAGTGCTCCTGGGAACTGTTGAAGCAGATCACGTGTCTCTGCTTTTGAAAAGCTGGTGGATGCTACACCTTAGGAGAACAAGAAATGGAAAAGTCTTGAAACCCAAACAATATTGTAAGGGGAAGAAGAGGTCATTGCTTGTTTTGTGCTTCTTGCCCCCTTTTCTCTCCTTCGGTGCTCTCACACTGACACTTGATAACTATTAGAGCAAAATGCTGTTTCCTCACGTAGGGACTGGCTCTGTTTAGCGAATATTAATGTAATCCTGAGCAAGAGAAGCGGTATGAAATAATACCAACTCCTTGATGGAAGCACTGGTGAGCAGCAGCACTGAGGCAGAGCGGGGGTTTAAGACTTAACAAAGTTTGCAACTTTGCTAAAAAAAGTCATTATGATGCAGTTCGGCTGCCTGGAGCACATGTTTGACCTGCTCACTGCTTAAAAGGGAGGCACAGCTTGAAGGGAGCACGTCCTTGGTCACAGATGGTTAATATGGAGAGCAACAGCCCAGAGTAGCTCAGCCTCTGTGGTGAGACAAAGGGACCAAGGGGCTGTGTCCTGCAGCCTGCACCGTCCCGCTCGGCTACAGGTGGGATGTACCCAACTTTGGCAACAGGCTGTCAGGAGGGGGAGTCCAAAATGAGTCCGTGAATTCCGGTCACCCAGCTTCACAAGTATTCTACTGCCCCAAGTCAGCTGCTTGCCAGGCTCTGTCCCTGAACTGTCGCACCCGCCCTGGAGGGGCTGGGAGGGGGAGGAGGAGCTTTTCTTCATCTGCTGTGTGATCTGCAGTGCCCCGGCACCACCGGCAGCCTTTCATTGCTCCTCTCTGCTGCAACTGCTGCAAGTAGCCCAGTTGGGCTGGTGGGCAAGAGACCAGCTGAGCTGCCTTGGAGAGGCTGAGGGCTTGTGGACTGCTGATGTTTATGGCTTGACTGGGCGAAGGAGTCAGGTCTGCTCTTGTGCAAACGGCGTTAAGGGAAAGGACGTCGACACAAACCTAATTACATGCGTTGGGAAGCTTTAGGTCTTTCTGTGTTGGAAACACTAGCACTTTTACAGCTCAGGTCTTTTGTAGTTGCAGGCTGGGGGTTCTGGGTCATT
This sequence comes from Phaethon lepturus, assembly GCF_000687285.1. Classification (NCBI taxonomy): domain Eukaryota; kingdom Metazoa; phylum Chordata; class Aves; order Phaethontiformes; family Phaethontidae; genus Phaethon; species Phaethon lepturus. Next base: position 22,449 of record NW_010555305.1, on the reverse strand, counting down.
TAATTAGTGTGTCCTCTCACTCATAAGGACAATTTCAGTTGCACAATAACTGTTGCCACAGCAGCCTTTTGTTTCATGTATCCCCTTGGATTTTACTTCCTATATCCCAGCAGCTTTTAAATTTCTCATACAGCTGTTCTCCCATATACACATGAGCATATATGTATGTATATCTATGTACACAAAAGGTAGCTATAAAAAGGAAGGAAGACAAGGAGTCCACATGGAGATGTGAGAAGTCCTGCACATGGGCTGAAATAACGCCAGTCATGGGTACAGGCCAGGATGTGTCTGCCGGGCCAGCAGCCCTGCCAAAAATGACAGAGGATGCTACATTAGACTTGAGCCAACCACACACTCTCATCTCAGATAAGGCAAACCACATACCAGGCTATGTTAGCTGGAACGTAGCCACCAGGTCAGAAGATTCCTCCCTCCTCTACTTGGCATGAGTGAGGCCACACCTGGAATATTATGTCCAGTTTGGGGTCTCCTGGTTCAAGGGAGTGTAGTGTAGCACTATCTGGAGATAGTGCTGTGGAGATGGTCATGGGCCTTGAGTCCCCATGAGGAGACACTGAGGCAGCTGGGCTTGGTTATTCTGGCCAAGAGGAGGCTAAGGACTGAGCTGATAGAGCCTACTACAAAGACAGTTACAGAGATGAAAACCAAACTGCTCTCAAGCACAGGGCAATGGCCTTGCTTGTGGCTTGGGATGTTCAGGATGGACAGATGGAGAAAATGCTTCACCAGGAGGGTGCTGCAGCCCTGGAGCAGCCTGTTCCAGCCTCCATCCTTGGAGTTTTTCACAGCTCAGCTAGACGAAGCCACAGCTGGCTTGATCCAGTGCTGGCCACAGTCCTGCTCCGGGTGGGAGGTTGGACTAGAGGCCTCAAGAGGTCCCTTCCGGCCAGCATCGCTGTGAATACACACAGAGTACCACCACAGCCACGTCACACTGGTTGTGCTTTCCCTGGCATGCTACCAGGAGCGGGGAGGAAATATGTTTCTCCGTTTTGCCTTGCCCAGCTCTAATCGTATCCATGTGGATGATGAGATCTCTGAGACACGGGTCATCTTTAGATCTGTATCTACCATGAGCCATAGCACAGTGGGGAACCATGTGCAACTGAAGAACAGATAAATCCTACAAAGGAGCATGTCTGCAGTTACTTTCCAGTCCATGAGTAACTCAGCAGAAAAGAGAAGTGGGACTTTACCTCTGGCAAGATCTGCTATAACCACTCATCAGCTGTGTTTTCAGGTGTGGTTTCCCTGCGGCAGGGCACCTGCAGCCATTTCCCCATCAGTGAAAATCTTTTCCAGCCAATCAATCTTATATTTATCCACCAAATAATGGATCCATGTTGACTCTTTAGCAGAGCCTGAGCCTTTAATATGTTTGAAATTAGAGGCTAACTAACATGGGCAGGTGTGTACGTCTTTGCCTGGATGTGTGCGTGGTGGAAGGGAAGGGTCTGACCAGAATCAAATAAAAATAGAATCCTAATCACTTTTCTTTGTAGAGCAACTTGGAGCAGATAGTTTCCAAATGAAATCTGAGATGATGCCAGCTGCCTGCAAACCGTACCTATTTTAAAAATAAAATCTCACTGCCTGCAAGTCATCCTCATCTATGTCATCTCACGTACAATCTTTTTTCACCCAGAACTGGAAACAGAAAGAAGCAAGCAGCCCTTCACTGTCCCCTACGACGTGGGTATTAAAAATCACCATTTTGAACAGAACACAGCTAATGCTAACCACTGACCCCTTTGGGTCCTGCTGCCTTTAAGAAAAATCCCCTCCCTCTTCCCCCGGAAGCCTGCTCTCCTGCAAAAAGAAATTAAACAGGTATCAAATAAAGACCAGCTTTTATGCATCTTAAAAAAGCCCATATGCCCCATGGATCCCAAATAGCAGAACAATTTCGGTGAGTAATGAACAGTAGAAATGTTAAAGCAAGTTTACAGGAACAGCAGAAGAAACGAACAATCCATGAAGCGCAATCATATTGAACAAATACTTTGCACGTTGTTGTAATGGGATTCAGCTGACCGAGACATTTATACGGGGAAGGAATCATGGCCTCATTGCAATCAACAGATACGTTGCCACCGACTCTAATGGAGCCCTGGTTTTGTGATGTTTATATTGCAACGTAAGCCAAGATGCCTGTGAGCTGTCAAAACGCTTTAGAGCCATTTGTCCCGACAACCCCACAGTCTCATCCCCTAATACTCTATTATGCAAAGAGACCCCTTTTATTTTTATTAGAGCTAATTCACCAGATGGCTTCTCCCCCCTCCTCCCTGCTTTGATGTGGAAAATGCAAGTGATTTTGCTGACTACAGATCAAGGCACAGATCGGTGCTATTTGCCATGCACAAAACATGAAAAGCGACGCAGGGACCGTCAGGCAAATCTATCGTGTTTGTAAACAGCGATGAAACCTTTACAGACGTGTGGGAGGCAAGGCAGCCCGCTCCCCTGACGTGCGGGTGGGCTGCAGGTACCCCTCTACCAGCCCTGCGAGGAGTCGAGTGGGGAAGGGGGTGAACTTCTGCGTATTCATGAGAGATTAGACCTGCTGGTGACACTGAAAGCAAATTAATGAGAGAGCGGAGAGGGGCCTTCAAAAAGGAAGGAGTAGAAACAACGCGACTGGGGGATTCTGTCCTAGAAAGATCTGGTGGGCGCGGACGGACCGACGTGCTCCGCAGTGGCCCAGGCCTCAGGTTACGGTGCCAGCTTCACGGCTTTCTTTTCGCATAGCGAGGCTGTTAATTGCAAATTTCAACAGAAACAACAACAAAAAGCAACTAATGGACCCAGGAAGTTTCACAGCCGGAAAGAATGTCATTAAGAAATTAAAATTCAAACTCCCTGCCGCCTGTGAACGCAGCCTTACTGCTCGTGAGCAGCAATTCTCACAGAAACTCTGTCCTTCGCTGCAAAGCAGTATTAAAGTCAGAAAATAAAAAACAACAGTCCCCCAACCTCATGCAGGTTGTAAACACAAAAAAACCCACCCCAAAAGCGAGCAAATTAATTGCAGACATAAGCCACAACTTTCTCCTGCCTCGTAATGCGGTGCACAGGGGCAAGAAGCAGCGCCGGGATCGGGGTGTACGCCGTTATTATGGTGCAAGTTCTCTTTGTGAGAAACTCCCCAGCCCCGTACGAAGGGCTGCGCTGGCTGGAGGTGAAACCCAGACGCCCTGAACAGCGTCGGAGCAGCGTCAGGGAGCGGTGCCTCCCCAGAGCATTTTCCCTGCCTGCAGCGAAGGGCGGTTCAAGGACTTCTGGAATGCGGCGTGGGACCCGCGGCTTAACTCCGGCAAGCGTCTGCAGCAACGAACGGCGCGCGATGCCGGTGGCATCGTAGCACCTATACCCGGGGTGCGCGTCGCCTTGTGCCACACACGGCCTAATTACTATGATTGACATGATTTAAATAAATATATATGTTCTTAATACAAGAGCTTAGTTTTATGCAATACTGAAAGCAGCTGGGCTGGACTGTATAACAAGCAGCTGCATGAGCAGACCACAACAGCATCCTGCTTACTTATACAAGTCAGTCTCCTGCGTAGACTCTCTGTTGTCTAATAAGCTGCAAGCCGTCAGTGAAGGTTTTCCGGCTATTGAGATATGCTCGTCACTACAGATTCCCCCACGTCTAATTAAGCTCCTGGCTCAGCCTCCCCTTTGGTGATGGTGCTAACAGGTTCTCCTCTCCTACAGTGGCTGCTTATTTTCATGAGAAATGGAGTGTAAAATCGCTGGGACCTCTGGTGCTCTGGGAGATGTGATTAAAATGAGTCAATGGATTTCAGGATTTATTGGGAAGAGGGAACTGGCTGGCAGACATGTAAGTAAGCTGTTGACTTTGCTCACAGTCATGTTGCTCTTGCCGGGAGCCAGGCTGAGGTGACCCTGGTGCAGCCCAGGCGCAGGATTGGAGTCAGAGGCAATGAGCGCAGGCACAGCGCAATCTTCTCAAAAAAAGCAACTGCATTCACTCTGGTAAGATATATGTAACTACCTCAATGAACAGAAAGAAGTCCTTGGCTTTAAGTGGGGTGAGATCCTCCCCAAACATATATGCCTTATTTGCTGTCTTACTCTGGGACTGTGCAACACAGTGAACATTCTATTTTGGTGAATCCACAGTTTGGATTTCTTATCTAAATATTTCTAGTGCACCTTCTAAACTGAGGAGGGGGGGTTCCAGGTTTGCCATGAAGTGTGGTCCTTAAGGCAAGGGGAATGTGGGAGACCTCAGGGCAAAAACACCTGGTACATGGAGTGTGGCGATCAGAGGTTGCTCAGGGCACTTGGCTTGATTTCTTGGGGCAGCCTTTGCTTTGGCAAAGAGAGTAAGGGCATTTGTGTGCCTGGGAACCTGCCTAAGGTCTGTGGGAAGACACAAGTCTTGCTCTTCATAGGCGCTTTTGCATTGCTCTATAAGCAGCACAGGAGCAGGGAGATCAGAGCCCCCTCTCTGGGAGCAGGAGGGTCTCCCCACCTCTACCCACATCTGGGGAGCTCGTGGAGGAGCCCACTGAAGTCCATAAGCACTTCTCTGGAGAAGGAGAGACCTCCACACTGAAGAGACCAGGAAACCTCATTCAATCACTAAAAATTCCCTTTCATCCCCAACAGAGGAGATCGTGTAAAACCCTTCTACACTGCTTTGGGACTTGCCCCATCAAAATGCCCCAAGTTCTTTCTCCCAGTAACACCAACACATTTGAGAGGCAGTTGCTGGTTCTTCTCTCACAGACAGATTTTTTTCTGGCAACACCCCTCCAGAGCGGCACATTTGCACAAACAAAGTTAAACTGCTTGGTTTCCATTAGTAACACAAGCAGTAAAAATAGAGGACAGGTGTTTCTTAGGAGGTGTGAAAGATTAACAGGATTTTCTTGGGCTGTGGATGACGCCGTCACTGTAAGGTATCTATTTTTTTTCCTTCACAAAAAAATACGGGAAAATTTTCAATAATGTTCACTGGTGCTTAGTGAAATTCAGGCAGGTTTGTGCCTGCTGTGCCTGCAGTCCCTGCAGGCAAAGAGAAATTGCAGCAAAAAATCCCTTCCTTTGCCCTTTCTTTTCAGAGACAGCCTTGCAAACTCTCAGGAGCAATTAGCCCAGGGCCTCTGTAGAGGGAATTGCATGGGGGATGGAGAACCCCAAGAGGAGCATCCGAGCACTGGTGGAACAAATACACAGAAAAGACCCAAACTGCTGTCTGAGGACAGTTCAGGCCTTCAGCTGGGACCCCTAAAAGGGATTTTAGTCATTCATAAGAAAAGGTGATATTCTCTACGACAAAACATGCCAGTAAGAGCAAGCAAGTCCAGGATCCTTTCCCCTGCCTCCCAGCCTCCAGCCTCCCTGCACTGGAAGTCCGGAAGGCTCCTCCATGTCTCTTTCTCTTAGCATCTTCTCACAATATCTTGCACTAAGGGCTTGCCACAGTGGCTAACAGTGTGGCTTCAGCCCTCACAAGGTTACCTTTCTTTCTCCCTTGCCAGTCACCCCTGTGCCAGGAGGGCTGTGCCTGTGCCCACAACAGGCTGTGCAGAAACGCACTTTCCGTAATGTGAGCCAGCATCAGCAAATGCCATTACATACACCCCTGGCATCAAATGTACAAACAGTGTGAGTGAAGCTACTGGGCCCCATAGCTGTGTACAAATCTTAAATCCTTTGCTGAACCAGCTGAAAACATCACTGTGTGTGAAAGCCGGCCAGACATTCCCCCCCACACCCCTTTGCTTACCTCCCGCTTATGTCACATGGTGTATATAGTGTAATATACAGCATTTGAACTTTTCTTTTGTAGTGAACAATGCCAACAGACTGCTTTTCCTGATGAAAAGATCCTGAGCCCATAAATATCGCCCCGGCGTGCCGTACATTGCTCCCATTGTATAAATCTCCCCGCAGCGCTCACCTCTGCTCCTGTATCATAGCGAGATAAATGCGGTGCTTAAGGCCTGATTTATTTCAGTCAAAGGACAAATAGTTTAATATCAAAAGGAGCTTCATAACAATTAACATGACAGGCAAGGAGGATTAGCTGTTGTGATTTTCGGTGTGGCATAAGCAGGCAGGTGCTGTTATTTGGGCTGCATCACTCCCCCGCACCCCTTCCCGTTAAAGAGATAGTTATTGTACCGCTGTGAAAAGAGCAGCTGCTCTGTCTGAATTTCCCTATCAGCCACTGTTTCTAGTGTCGGTATGAATTGGGGACACAATGTTGGGCTTTAATTAGCCCTGAGTCCCACCACCATAGGACTGCCCTGCTCTGACACGCACCCCAGGACGCTTGAGTTGAATGTGCATTAATTTCCTTGCGCCTGATGGCTGGGAGACAACCTTTCCAAAAAAAAAAAAAAAAGGAAAAGGATACCTTTATAGTATTTGCAAAATGCTTGGCTTTATGCTAAGCAGCCAAATTAAATATAACCTCCACTCTTGACTCTAATGGCCAAGCTGTTTTGTTACAATTTTTTAGATCTTTGCTGTTGCTGCTGACTCTGAGGTTTCAACAGATGAAAACCAGTTTCCAAACCTGAGCCTAAACTTCGAGGGGAGCAACATTTGACAGGTATTATTTGGCATATAGGACTGAATTCTCCTTCCAGGGATTTGTGTGAAGTTGGCTGGCGATGTGGATTGGGCATAAAAGGCAAGGCGGTTTGCCAGTAAAACTAAGTATGACTGTTCCCACATAATTACTGTGGTCTCATTGCTATCACCAAAGGTTAGTTTAAAACAAAGAAAATCCCAGAAACTCTGGACTAGCCAGAGGATCAGAACAGTAGGCACATTTTTTGGCAAGATGGGAGAATTTCTCAGCACCTTCCCTGATTCTTCACACCATCTGACGAGAAGAGCAGACCCCGTTTCCCCACCTGGGGTGTAGCCAGCACCTTTTGCTGTGATCCTGGTACCTCTCCCAAACTGTGCAACTTTGGGACAGGTCAAGATAGGGACAGGGCATTTCTGTAATACAGCAGAGTGCTTGTGCGAAGCCTTCTTGGTGGCCTGCTTCTTACTGCGGCCAAAAATCAGATCCTCCATAAGGCTGTAAGGGCTGAAACCAGTTGCTCCAGTAAAGCTATACTGGAATGAGTTAGCAAAGCAATTATGCTGGCTGCCTATGTCCGGATCAAGATTTTATGGTGTTTTCTGTGGCCTAACTGTATAAACACTCTTCAATCTCTTAAATACATTGTGCCTACTTAAAACACCCAACCGATGCTTTTCAGCCTTTACCTCATACTTTCCCTGGAAGCATAAAACACCCGAGAAAAAAAAAAATTTTGGTAAGCCCTGGAGAGTTATCTCTCTGCAACTTGCCTGCCAGCTGGTAGGAAGATCTTTGTAGCACAGTGATGTTTTCATCTGCTGTTTGTGTAGCCTGTAGCAAAGATGAGAACTGGAGTATTTTTGTGGGGAATTTTTGCCAGCCAGGACTCTCCCATAAGGAGTCCTGTCCGGCCGAGAGAGGGTGTCTACGTGCATGTGGGGAGACCACAAGAAAAAGTTTTGCTAGAAACATTACAGGATTTCTCAGTTTGAGAAGTGCAGAGACGTTCCAAGTGGCCTTGAACTTCAACTGAAATCCTGACATTTGCTGCAGTTTCTTTTGATGGCTTTTGTCTTGATTCCACATGGATGCTAATGGGGAAATTCAAATTTATTATCCCCAGAGCTAGGTGCATTCAGATCTAAAGTGGTGCTAGTATGGATTCAATCACACCTGGTTCATGGGAGATGAATTTGGCCCAAAGTTGGTAAAATGTCAGTTACAGATACTCTGTTAGTCTTCAGCTTGAAGATGCACAAATGTCGTTTTACTAGTTCATCCCAGGAGATCAGTTCTAAATCTGGGTTTTTCTTTCTACCCAGACCATACCTGCAAAAATAATAACAGCAGATCTAGTGTCTTCCCAGTGACTGGTGAACTCTATACCACAGCCTCTACAGCCCCATAACAGTAGCTGGAACCAGAACACTTGATTTAAACTCCACTTCTTGTTCAATAGACCAAAAATAAAAATAATGCTGAAAGATGAATCAAACCTGGGTTTGCTTTTTTTTTCCTTTCCCTGAACATAAAGATCAAAATGTGTTTTTTAGTCTAGATGACTTGTCTTCCAAAGAGACGAAAACAATAAGAAACTAGTACCAAGTCCCCCAGGAACAGATGAGAACAGTGACTCGCTTTGTAACATTTGTCATGTGCACTGAAACATCCACTGAGGGGTCTTGCTGAGCAGAAGATAATTTCCCCACCCTGCAAATACTTTTTTTTTAGATTTAAAAAAAACCTAGACCTAAAGAGGGTAAAAACATCAAAAGCAAAACACATTTGAGAAATTAAAATCTGAAAAAGTCAGTACAAGTGTCAGAAATATTTCCCTTTGATTCAAAACATCCCTAGTTTCGAAATAACTTTACTGTCACTAGACTAATTAATTTTCTAGGCAGAAAGAGCAACCAGCATTTTTTGTTTTGAATATGCTGCAGCTAATTCACTGTTTCAAAATCCCTTTCTGTAAAGAGAAAAAAGGGAGGGGAGAATAAAAAAGTTGAAAAATGCATCAAAACTGACCATTTTCCACAAAGCCAGTTTTCATTTCTGTGTACCAGCATTTTCAGACAAAACAAGGCACTACACAACTTTCCTGAGCAGCTCTATTCAAGCAGGATTGGAGGCCAGCAGGGACACTGCTTTAATGTAATGATGTAGTTGCAGAGAACAAAATGATTCTCTTTCCCCCGGCCTGTGTATATATAACAAAAATCATTTTGGGGGGGAATTAATATGGTAATGTCCACATAGCTGCTGCATGTTTATGCAGATTAATGACCAGCGAGCCAAATCCTGGGGTCTTTACGCCAATGAAGCTCTGCCTGCCCATCAAACTCTTAAAAAAATTGCAATCCAAAGAATTGGCCCAAGAAATTGGGGGAGATGTGGTTTTTAAAGTGGATTTGAAAATATTTCAGTGGCAAATAGGAATAAATCCCATTCTTCTTACACATGGGGATGCTATTTTTAACAAGTCAGAATTGCTTTCCCTAACTATGGGGTAAGGGAAATTACCCCGAGTCCCCTGGAAATGGCTGTAGCTGAGCCTGGGATTAAACAATACCTATTCAAGCATTACAGTGCATCGGGATTTGCAGGGTTAAACCGACAGGGAAGAAAATGGGATCCTTCTTGCGTGTTCCTGTTCCCAGTGGTGTCTAGCCAAGCTGACAGGAAAGATAAAGTTCACTCTTCTCTCCACTTAACTGGTGCTGGGAGAGAGATTTACACTCAGGAGAAAAGGAGATGTGGCATCAGTTGTGACTTCTTGGCGTAAATGAAAGGGAATTTTGACAGGCATAAAAATGTTATTTTCTCATGAAAAGCTGCTGCTTCACTATGTGAATGGTGGATGCTTCTTGGGAAAGAAAAAGAAAGGGGAAAAGAAAAGAGCAGTCTCGGTCTGGTGCCAGTTTATAATAATTCACAGTATTGCCCATTTCTCACTGCATAATGATCTCCAGCAAAGGAAATGATGAACTCTTATTTCTGGATTCACTTTTTAAATATCAAAATAATTGGTCCAAGGAAAGGTCATCTCTTCCCACTGCTGTTAGCCACCCTCCTTCCCCTGCAGCCCTGGGCTCCTGTGAAAGCTTTTAGCACCTCGGGAGGATTCATGCTGCTGGTAAGACCAGAGTCATCTGGGGAAGGGGGCTGGGAGTCTGCTGGCATCTGCTGGAAACTTTGGAAAACATGGGCTGCCATGTGATCCTGGACATTTGGTCTGGGAGTTACACACTCGATTAATCCACTTCTAACCACGTCCCCATCCTGCAGTTGCCTGCTCTCACCGTCAGCCTTCCTGCTCCCACTCTGCCAGCTCCAGCTGCCTCATACCACAACATTTTGTGCAAGCCCACCATTGCAGCCGGCTGAGGAGCCATGGCTGAGTGATGGGAGTAATGCACACAGCCATTTCTTGGGATGCTGCACCTTGGTGGGTTAAAACCATGGTGTTATTTGGTGCCCAGGTGAGTGACAACCATCACAGCAGGGGGATTTCAGCTGTATCTGCTCCTAATTGCTGCAAAATTCAGTGTTATGTTCTGCCATTGATGGGAAGGTGGATGCTTAGAGCAGCTACCTCCTTCATGCACCCAGCCATGAGCCACTAGCCATGTACGTGGTACTGGGCTATGGGGTAACCAGCAAGGCTCAGTCATTTGTGAAGCAAGGCGGGGGATTCTGCCCCTCTACTCTGCTCTGGTGAGACCCCACCTGCAGTGCTGTGTCCAGCTCTGGAGCCCTCAGCACAGGAAAGACATGGACCTGTTGGAGCAGGTCCAGAGGAGGGCCACAAAAGTGCTCAGAGGGATGGAACACCTCTCCTATGAAGACAAAGCTGAGAGAGTTGGGTTTTTCAGCCTGGAGAAGAGAAGCTTCCAGGGAGACCTTACTGCAGCCTGTCAGTACTTAAAGGGGGCCTATAGGAAAGATGGGGACAGACTTTTTAGCAGGGCCTGCAGTGATAGGACAAGGGGTAATGGTTTTAAACTAAGAGAGAGTAGGTTTAGACTAGATGTAAGGAAGAAATTTTTTCACAATGAGTGTGGTGAAACACTGGCCCAGGTTGCCCAGAGAGGTGGTAGATGCCCCATCCCTGGAAACATCCCAGGTCAGGTTGGACGGGGCTCTGAGCAACCTGCTCTAGTTGAAGATGTCCCTGCTCATTGCAGGGGGGTTGGACTAGATGACCTTTAAAGGTCCCTTCCAACCCAAAGATTCGATGGTTCCATGAAAAATTAGTCCCATGATCTCACTCAGCCATCCTTTAACCTTAGCTCAGGCAAACATCTAATCCTCAGCTTTGTCCATCTCTGGAGACCCTACAAGCCGAAATATTCATGACCTGAAAAGCAATGTGCATGCAGCTGCCCCGATGCCAACCCGGGTGGCTCTGCAGTCCTTATCACTAACTCCAAGCACAGGGGCTGTGGGGGCTCCTGTCACTCTCACGCTGCTTAATCCCCCTCTGCATGTCCCAACACTGTCCCAGTTTGACTCTGCAGAACCCCACATATCCTAAGGTGGTCTGTATCCCGTCAAGTCCTCCTTTCCAGCTCTGTCCTGAGGTAAACCTATGGGCTTCAATAGTAAATCTTGCTAGCGAGGCCCAAAATGTGACCCAAGCCCAGAACATGTGAAGTCCTACTCTAACACTAGACCAAGGATCACTAAACACCCACCCCCAACCTTAAATAACTTAGATGCTTCCCCATATCCTTCCCTGACTTCAAAGGAACAGATTTTTAGTTGTTTTCTTCGAGCCCTGTACCTTTTCTCCAAGCCCTACAAGCATAGGTCCTAACTCAGGGCTCAGCAGAGCATCTATAAATATAGAATGAAGCGACGCTGCAATGCTTGAACTTCTTTGTGCATTTGCAGAGCATGTGCGCGCATGTTTGTTTAGCATGCGCGCACACACAGAGCATGCACAGGCACTCTTATCTAGTCTGTGCTCTGGATAGTAGATAGCGAATCTGCATTGCCCAGGAGGGTTGGGGTGAGATTAACCGTAGGACCTGTGATTTGTTGCTACCTGTATGGTGTGCATGTTGTCAGTTTGGTGTGTCTTTATTTCTAAGTGAGTCATATTATACAAATCAATTGCTAATTCAATTAATCATGAAAAATATGCAAAAGGACATCTCCAGGAGCTGATTTAGAGCATGTTATGTATGGCTGATTGAGCAAAGAAAGTTAATCTGGGTCAGAAGACTTTGATTTTTAATTCTTAATGTCACAGATTTCCATTCTTTTGAACTAAAATCTGACTTATAATTTATTTTTCTGAGGGTGCAGCTTTATAGCTCCATTGACATTGGCATGTGTGGTCATGCATACTGAGTCTGTGCTTTTATGCAGGACGAATAAGAGCTTTTATGGATGCACAGATCAATACAAGCTTAAGATCTATAGAGGGCTGCCTGGCAGTATTCATATGCAGGACACATCTCATTGCATTTGTCTACAAAGTTGTTTACAGGAGGTGAAATTATGATTTTATTGCATTCTTCTTTCTGTTTCACCATTCTGTGAGAAACAACAGATTTTGACCTTCTCTGTTCCTTTGCAGTTTCTGGCCTAAAACTTATGAAAAAACCCTCCAGGTGAAGGACATATGAGTTTGTGGTGCAAAATAATGCCTCCATCATGAGTTGTATGGAAGGCAGCCCAGGAACTCAATGGAAAACAATTGTCTCTGCCTCTTGCAAAGGAGATGTAATAGGGGTATAAAGTGACTCCAGTCCACTATGTGGGCAAACTCACAGGCTAGATAACCTCCTGGAGACCTGAATTAGACCTTTTCAGGGTGTACGAAGCTCAGCCATGAAGAATCAAGTGCCAAAGATTTCAGTCTTAGATGATAATATATGCTTTAGTTGAAAATAGGATGCTGAGTTCCCACTTGACAGCATAAAAATCTGACATTTCTGTTTTGTGGATAGCCCTAGGAAAGAAACGGTGCTATAAATAACATGTGTGTGAATGCACAGAGTTAGGAGACAAGGTGCAAGAAGCTTCCACTTGTCATTGAAACTATGGGCAATTCTAGCCCCTGCTCACCCTTGAACATGTGGATCACTGTCCGGCCCATGGGAGAGCCCTGGGGACAGTGGAACCAGGTCTGTGTCCCTCCTGTCAGCTGCCAATTCTTGATTCTGCAGAGAGACATGGGGTATGGGCAACAGCTGCAAGACTCTCCGGAAGGAGGATGTAGGACCATGCACCATTTAGGTTTTCCCAGACAAAGCACAGAATCATGGAATTTGAGAAAAATTCAGATTGGAAGGGACCTCAGGAAGTCCCAAGTGTGACCTCCTGCTCAAAGCAGGGCCAACTGTGAGATAAAAATGCTTTCACCTTTGTCTAGGTAACTAGGCAGTGGGTGTTCCAAACTTAGGACAAGGCTCCAAACGTGGGTGGACTGGCTTTTTTAGGAAACACATGACAAATTGCACAGAGATGTGAGTATCCTGGGAAGAAAGATATTAATTCCAGATGAGGAGGAATCCCTAAAGGACACAGGCTGTCTTCATGACTTTGAAGAAGGTCAGCAGTAGAGGACGTGTGCACAGGGAGGTTTCCAGTTTCTAGAATGACAATTTCTTCCGACACAATTGAATATACACTTAATGCAGGGAGTGGGAAATAAATGAGTTAAGGGGGTGAATACAGCATTATGAACACTTCATAGAGCAGAACTACTCAGGGAACATGAGCAGGTAATGCAGGTAATGGTGATGGATTCCCTTGTCACTAATCCAGGTAGAAATGGCTGGGCTGCTACTCTGCTGAAAGGCACGGAAGCACTAGGACAGATAATCAGAACACAAAGATGATCCCACAAGAAGAGCATGAGCTGCTAACAAGCCTTGCCACTCCTTTCAGCTATGCACCCTCACTGCTGCTTCCTCAGAAGGAATGTTGTAAGAAAAACCTTTTTCCCAGAACTTGACATCCTGCAGCCCAGGTGAGAAGAGGATATCTGGATCTAAATCCCTTTTCAGCTGGTTAAACAGCACTGCTCTAATTACCCCTTGGATCAGGCCCTGCTTCCTCTCTAGCACATATTCCAAAGGCAGCATGTACCCTGTGCTCTGATCCTCTGGACCCATGGGTGGTGTTAAAAGTTTGAGGCAAAGACTATATGACAGGTCAGACAGAAGTCACTAATCTTTGAAGACAGAGTTGGAAGAGGCTTTAAGAAGCCACTGAATCCATCTCCCTGTTCCACTTTCATTGGCAAAACATGATTTTCTGGTTAAAAGAAAATCAAGCTTCTCAAGCCCATCAACATTCATTCATAAAACAATCAACCTAGCTGCCCCTAGTGGGCCTATAAACCAAGATGGTGCAGAGAAGCCAAGCCTTAAGGAAGCTGTACAGCCTAAAGCTGTGCAAGAATTGTAATCCTTTGCCTTTATATTCCTGCAATGCCCTGAATGGGTCACCGTGTTCAGGATTTTTCCCAGCTCAGTGCAAAATTTTAGTGGCTGCTTGTCTGAAGTATGTTATCCAAAGAAGATTTGAAAAAGGCTGCATGTTTCCCTATCAATCACCCTCTGATTACAAGAGCAGAGCCAGTGCGTTCCTCCCTCCAGAAGCAGTTCATTTCAGGAGATTTATTGCCCAGGTATCTTTCCTATTCATTGGCTGGCTAGTCAACATGATAAAGATGACATTGCTTATTCCTTTCTACATGCCTAAGAAGAAGAAACAACTTCATAACCTGAAGAATTGTCTATTATAACTCATTGGTGGAATTGGTGGTCTCGCGCAATGGCCAGTCAAGTCAATAGCAAATTTGGCCTTTGGCTGTAATTTACAGCTGCCTGCCCAGCTGGCAACTCTGATGATTCTCTGCAGCATCCTTTCCCAATGCTGATACAAGATGTTGTGCATTTTATACGCTTTCCACTAAGAAAGCTTCAGTTCTTTCATTTTAGAAAGCCCCTGTGAGCAGATAGGGGCATCCCAAATCCCACCTGTGTTGCTTTAACGAATGGGATCAGGAGAGGGGACCTTTTCTGAAAACTAACATCTAGTTTGATATACCTGGAGTATGTAGTACTGCAGCAGGGTCACAAAGTCTTCAACTCTGAACTTCTACTCCTCTTCTCCCATCCTTCCCCAGCTGCTCTGCCACACGCAGCGTTCTCCACCTTCAGGGCACATCTTCCACTGACCTGACTGCTCTGCCTCTGGGCTGCCAAGGGAGGCTATTGAAAGGGTGCTTGTTATTTGGGTTTCATTGTGTTTTAGCAGCTTGTATGTTACTATGCACTGTACATTTAATTAAATAACCTGCAGGATGGCTGAAAGCTGAAATCAGAATCTGAAATAGGTTTCCTCTTGGGCTGCAGTGTGACCATGCTTTGCTCTTGTGGTGCTGCTGACCAAAAATCAAGCCTTTTTCTTTTTCCCAGCCTCTTTACCACATCTCAGCACTTCCCACAGTGGCAAATGTCTCCTTCAGCTTCCTAGGGAGGTGGATTATTCTCCCACAATAGACATTGATCTCTCATTAGACTCCATCCTGTTACTTAAAAGCTGTTTTTACACAGACAATCCAGAACTCATTTCCAACCTTAAAAGGTTACACTGTTGGATACTCACCGAGGGTATAATTTTTAACCACTCTGTTTACTGAATCTACAAAAGCAGTTATTGGAAGTGTTTGCATACAGTAATTTCTCCCTAGGCTCCCGAGAGCAGGAGCAGATGACCTGGCATTGCTAACTGTGGTCAAGCTTTTTCCTATTCAAAGGAGACAGTATTATCCCATTTCACAGAAAGTCTGTTCATGCCATGGTGGCCTGAGGTGACTTGCTCAGAGTTGCACAGGGCAATCAAGGGCCAGTGCCCCAACCAGGGGCTGTCCCACCCTTCCCTGGACCTCCTCTCTGTTTCAGCCAGATGCAATGCTACTAGATGAGCTGCTGCTCTCATGGAGATAAAGCAGTAATTTCAAGAGATATGGTAAAAAAATTCCACATCATCAGGACACCTAAATGCAAAGAGTAATTGATGAGGTGCAGTTCAGTTGTCCTGTTACATGTGTACATACACATGGTCCTTGCCTTGGAATTAACTGGCATATAACAGTATTCAACTAAACTTTTAACTCAAGTCAACATGTGTTTCTTACAGCTGTACTGTAGCCTAACCACAGATTGTTGAACTTTTAGACGGAGTTACTGGTGGCACTGCTAGATTCTGTACAGGTGTAAGAAGTCGAGCTCCTGTCTGGGAGCAGGATAGCTTAAACTGACACAGTCTGTCCTGGCTCTTCACCCCGCTGCCTTGTGCCAGCTTCGCCCTGTGCCACCATGCCTGGGCCCAGGGCAAGGAGATGCCATGGCTTCAAATTAACTCAGCAAGAGGCAGAAAAGTCTTTTTTATTAGCCTTGGTCAGGGCTCTGTGTGTGTGTTTCTGGGTGTGTGAGAGTGAGCACTGGGGCTGTCTACTGTGGCATCACCAAAGATTCACTTGTTAAACTGGGCCCTGAACCCGGGGCAGGGTAGACCTTTATGGCTGGAAATTTTATGCACAGGCCCAATGCCAATATACATGTTTGACTCATCATTGCCATTTAAGAAGATGGCCTTTTATTTTTTTCTCTTAATGAAGTGCTAATAACTTTTTGATGAATACTCCTTTCTTAGTACTTTTTACACCACTCTGCTATTTCATTGTAATGTCAGCTGCTTCGCTTCAAGAATTGGTCTCCTGAAAGTGAAATGTCTCTTATCCTGAAGCATCTTTGGATGATGTCCATTATTGATTTGAAGCTGATGATGGCTGCAGTAGTTGTCTCTGACTCTCTACACCACTTAGAGCATTTGTCCTTCAAGTTAATAACAAGCAGCAAAAGGCAAGGAGGAAGTCAAGGACTGGCTTTATAGTATGACTGCACATGCCAGGCACACTTAACATAATGTGTTATCAGGGCAGCTTCATTCCCTTCATTTTCCTTGGGTACTGTGGGGTATTATTTGATATATATTTTACCACTTAGGCTCAGGACACATTCACCAGACACAGTGTATGAATTTTTGAAAGGGGCAATTTTGACTGACATAACACTGGCTCACAAGCAAAGGAAGACCCTTTCCCTGCAGAGGAGATCACCTGTAAACAGAGTTCCCAAAATATAGATGATACCAGGACCTCTGGGACCTCCCCTTTCCTTTTATATCCTCAAGCACCAGGGACAGTCTCTGGCCAGTTGGCCAAATACCTGCAGGCTAAAAATATCCCTTCTTAGCAGGAGCTCTCTTGCAGATGCTGCAAGAAGGTGACAGCTGAATTTGTCGATTCTCCAAAGGAAATCTCCTTGGCAAGGTTTTGCTAATGGCCAAGGATGCCACACCACATTCATCTGCTGGGATGACCTAGAGAGCTGCCCACAGCTGGGTTGCAAATGCTTCCAGTTTGACCATTCATTCCAGCAGCTGAAGCATGGAGGTGGAAAATGAAAAGGAGAAAATGCTCCTTGGTCTACTTAGAAGTGCAAATGCAGAATAAACACCCATGAGTTCATCTGCAATTCTGCCATCCCTACAAATGATTTTATTGCTGCCTGGCCAAGGAAAGCTTTGAGCCAGAGACAATGCTCCTGTGCAGGCAACTAAGAGCTTCAAGGAGAATCAAAAGTATGACCTGAATAGCAAGGAGCTTCCTTCTTCCAGGCTTGATGAAGCCTCAGTGCTATTTCACTGACATCCACCAGCAGGTCAAAATCCCTGTAATTGCTTCTTCCATGTCCTGCCCTGGTGAGGAGGAGAAAATTGTGAGAGATCTTCCATGCATTTGTTGCTGGAAGGTAACATGGTGCTGGAGCTTGGAGAAATAGAAAGTAGAGTTTGGAAGACCTCGACAGTGTAGGTGCAATCAGCATCAAGCAGCGAGCAGTGGCACTACTAGTTTCTGAATCACGATCCCCACTTACTCTTGCAAGCACAGAGATATATCGGAAATTCCTGAGTCAATGTTATTTTTTTCTAAGAAAATTAAAACAAATAGGGGGATATTATCTTCATTTGTAAAAAATGATCTCTAGAAATTAATATTTCTATTTCAGGTCAGAATTTCAAAACAAAGAATTATATTTTAGTTAAGATTAAAAAGTCTTTTTAGTTTAAGACTTGGGCTCAGACCTTAGGTAGAAATGCATCCAGATCTCCAGACCTCCCATTCCAGTGTCTTTGGCTGCAACTTTTCCATCTGGTTAAGCTGATCTAAATCTACATTGGTATAGAAAGGAGTGGGTCTGTGTTCCCATCTCCCAAGACTTGTCTTGCTTTATACCAGTACTAGCATGGAATGGGACACACAAATGGACCAGGAAGCTGCTTTGGCTGAAAATTATTTTTTTGCAACTGAGCAGATTGAAATTTATCTTTCAAAACTAATCCATCCAAATGGAACACTCTCAAAGTGGACAAAGGATGGAGAGCCTGAGTGCTAAAGGCGAGAGTGTGGGACCACCTTTTCTGGATATCTGAAGTTAGTCATAGTTGTCTGAAGACCCTGCACTTAGAGGAGTGGTTACAGTGGGTGCAAACCCCTCCGTACAAGTTTTCAGTCAGGAACTTAACAACAGGGAAAGAATAGCCTGGATTGGAATGTGAAGTAGCTGCTGAAGTCCCTGTGGCTCTGGAGGTACCCAAGGGACCATAAATGAGCCTGCATTGCTTCTTCGGCATAGCTAGAGGAAGGTCATTGGCAGTATTTCTACCCCTGCTTCAATCACTGCTCCTGAGTGCAGTGCAGTGCAGTGCAAATACATCCTGAGTCATGTACCTTGCTTTGCCTCTTATTTATCTGCTTAGATCTCTTAGTGCACATTTGGACTCAGTAGCAGGAAAGCTTTATCCCTGTTTCTGTTTGGTTTTTTTTAATCTCATGGCTTTTCTGTGACAAGTCCTAATGGAGATTTGAATAAAACCAAAGAATCTTACAGTAAATAACAAATCTGTCTAATAAAGTCCAAGGCTGTCTGCAGGTACCTGGGTTGTGCTTCAGAAGGGATGTGCCGAGACAGCCACAGGGCTGTGAGGCACTGGCAAGGCCAGGTCTGCAGCAGGGGCAATCTCACGTGGCATCACGGGCTTGCAGAGGGCTGTGCTAGTTTCTGTTTATTGGGCATTTGTCTCAAAGCTGATAGCAGATTTCCTCCAAGGAACCAATGTGCTCTCTATTAAAAGGAAAAAAACCCTGATATTAAGCATCAAAGTAATTGATGCTGCCTCTTTTTAATTAACTTACCTCTTTTTCCAACTCTTTCTCCTGCTTCTTCTTCCCTGACACTTTCTCCTGCTGTTTACTGAGACTACCTGCATGCAAGAGATGAATAAACCCATCAAAGCCACAAGAGTCCCCTTGGGATTTCCCACTTTGTCAAAAGCTGCTGAATTGCAGGTGGGAGAGGCATGCTGGCAATGATGTCATGGCCACTATGCTCATCCCTGCTGATGGCTTTGAAAGCAGTATTTCCACATGAAAAAAGAGACAAATGTAAACCACATGACGGGGGAAGCAGAGGATGTCAGATGGGGAAACAGAGCTGCCTCCTAAAGCAGTTTGCAGAACTCTGCTTCTCTGCTCTTCTGCCTCTCCCCCAGACACACTGCGGCCGGGGTCCGGATGTGGCCGGGGTATGGATGCTGCCTGCCACATTCCCTCAACCCATGTGTTTGCAGAGGGCACTTCCTCCAGCTGTCACCCTATCCTCACCAAAGGCTTTTCCCAGCAGAAAGGGGAAATGTGAAGGGTTTGTCTGGCTCTCAACATATGCTGCATCAGGGTGGCTTTCTCTGCTTGCTCTGAGCAGGTATGTGTCCCCACCACCACCCAAAGACCTCTGGGTCACACTGGTTGACCTGAGTGAACAGGTTGAAGATGCCCCTCTGAGGGACCCTGGAGAGAGAGCCCAGAGCAAACAAACTTAGAGAAAAAAATCACTGCAGGAAAAGGACATCATACTGTCTTCTTGTTTTCAAGATACCAGTAAAACTAAAAGAAAGAGGGGACAGAAGTCTGGATGGTCTCTCCAGGTCTATGTGTGTCATTGAAGTCACTGCAGAGCCCCGGTTACCAGAAATGCTCTTCCTTTACAAAAC
This sequence comes from Phaethon lepturus, assembly GCF_000687285.1. Lineage (NCBI taxonomy): Eukaryota > Metazoa > Chordata > Aves > Phaethontiformes > Phaethontidae > Phaethon > Phaethon lepturus. The sequence goes on along the minus strand of NW_010555305.1, from coordinate 2,702 downwards.
ATCCTGGATCAAAACGTCTGGTTAAGAATGACTGAGACATTCAGTGTCTGCTTATCCAGGACCCTGCTCTTGGGTTTAGCCAGGTTTTAGCATCTTTCTTACCTCCTTGGTTGGTCAACAGTGCCTTTGATGTAAAAGCTGTGCAGGGGCTGGGAGATCTTGTATCAAACAATATTTCTTCTTGGTAGTACAGTAAAAGGGTTAAATTGGTACTTCAGCAATGGGCTAAAAGCTCACAGCTAAGAGCCCTAACTGGGACGTGAAAAGAATTTCTGGTCACTGAATTATTCTTACTGCTGCTGGATGGCTGAAGAGCCACAATCATAAAACCCAGCAGTGAGCACTGCAGACAGATCTAAGATAAATCAGTTCCTGACCACAGCATTGTTTGGAGAAAAGGGGCCATGCTTTCTTTTTCTTTTCTAAAGGAATAGAGCAGACTGAGATGATGGATGTTACCTCTCCTGATACAGCTGATTTGGTGTCCTCCAAACCACAGGTCATTGTGGTTTCATTTAGATTTGCAATCTCTTTTTCTCCAGGGCTTTATCCTAGGAGTTGTTACTTCAGTACAAACTGTTTGCACGAAGTGTCTGGGCAGAACAGAGACTCCAGGCTGTCACTGGCATCCATGGCCATAATAACCTTGCATGAGTAACATAGTAAAGCCAACAGCTAAGCTATCTTATCCTTGAACAGCTGCAGGGTTCCAATAACCCTCATTATACCACATTACCCTCCAGAGACCAGGGGAAAAAAAAAAGAAAAAGAAAAAGAGAAGTCATTTATATTATGTCCAGACTGGCACAGGAACACAGATACTGTACGATACACTATTAATTGTGGGATTCTTTTTTTCACCATATAATATTGATTTTCCTCCAGATAACCGGATATCATTAGTTTGATTAATGTTACCACAGCTTGGAATAACTGGCTGGAAAGTTCAAACTGGGGCATTTGTCAGGAGAAAATGATAAAGCACAGCTCAGACTACTTTATTCATACCTGGGAATATGCTGGCCAGAGGGTTTCAGTGCTGTTGAGCTAGACAACTAAGAAAAGGGATGGGGAGGAGACATGGAACTGCATTTTGCAGCCTGTCTGATAACGTCAGGCCAATTTAGCCACGCTCAGGGCTGAGTTTATTTCAGTACTAAAACCCTAGGTTTTCTTTCTAACGAAGGTTGTCACATTAACAGGGAGAGCTGAGTCACACAGGCTGCCTCAGCTGGAGCTGTGCTCCTGTGCCACTGGATGTGGAGGTGCTGGGGTTGTGGACGCTCATCCTCTTTGATAGCTTCAGAAGGAAAAGCAGCAGATGTAGAAGCTCCCAGTGGCTGGTTTATGAGTGGGCTGGTGCTCAGGGAACAAGTGTGTTGCTTAAGGACTGAGCATGTGCTTTGCCATGCAGAGGGAATCGGCTTTACCCTGCTTGGCAACATCAGCTTTTTCAGAAGCAGCAGCAAACTGTGAGCTGCATCAAGAGCCCTGCTAAGACCCTGTTGACTCCATAACAAAGAGGGCATCTTGGAATGAAGTGAGATGAGAAATTGAGACTCAGTTCTGCAAAGAGGGCCAGGGACAGCACACACTAACCGGTGCCCTGGGTAAGGAGTCTTTGCCACCTCTTCAAGTTTGTTAATGCTTCGGTCTAGGAGAAGGTATCTGCTGCCTCCTGGGATATGTGGGCTGAAACCAGTGCACTAATTTATATAGTCTGTGAGCTCGACATCAGAAATGCTAAAGTGCCTAAACTCCTGTGTCCTCTGCTTCAAAATAATGTCAGAAGGAGCAGAGCAGTCACTTGATCATCACACAGCTCAGGAAATGGAGAAGACAGAGGAATCTGTTTTGTTTCTTTAGGCACATTGGAAAGGTTAAGGAGCTCTGTGTGGTTTTTAGTCCAGGGGGGTGTACAGAAGACAGGCCAGAGGAGGTGATATCGGGGGTTATTTAGGCTCTAGTGAGGGGATGGTCACTACACATGACTCTAGAGCATCTGTGCAGACCCCTTAACAGCCGCCCTGCTCATGCGAACTGTCCCAGAAATAGGAAGAGGTCTGCTTTCAGGGTAAGATCAGGGGGTGCCTAGGGTGACTCAGGCAGCCCCACGCATCAAGACATCCTCTGTAAGAAAAAAAGGAGGGTAATTGTCGTAGGCAACTCCCTTCTGAGGGGTACAGAGGGCCCAATATGCCGACCAGACTCAACCCACAGGGAAGTCTGCTGCCTTCCTGAAGCCCGGGTGAGAGATGTCACCAGGAAACTCCCTGGTCTGGTTCGGCCCACTGATTACTACCCACTGTTGGTCATACAGGTTGGCAACGACGAGGTTGCGCTAAGAAGCCCAAAGGCAATTAAACGGGACTTCAGAGGGCTGGGGCGACTGATCGACGGAGCAGGAGCACAGGTAGTGTTTTCATCAATCCCTTCAGTGGCATGGAGGAACGCTGCAAGGAGCAGGAAAGCACACCTGGTCAAGATATGACTTAGGGGCTGGTGCCGTCAGCAGAATTTTGGGTTTTTTGACCATGGGGCGGTTTACACAGCACTGGACCTCCTGGCAACAGATGGAGTGCAACTGTCTCCAAGGGGCAAAAGGATTCTTGCTCATGAGCTGGCAGGCCTCATTGAAAGGGCTTTAAACTAGGTTCAAAAAGGGAAGGGGATAAATCCAGGCTCACAAGAGATGAGCCTAG